>NW_027509205.1:18635000-18795000 GCF_051911475.1 Siphateles boraxobius | reverse complement strand
AGTTCAAGATGGTATGTTACATTAAATGGTGCCCGAACAGGGACCTTCTGGATTATGTTGAGTGAAAGTATTGTGTATATTTAATTAATTGATGTAACAGCAAATTGGTATAAGTTGCTGTGTGTACGTTTGGGGTTTACCCTCTTGAGAATTATACTTCCTCATAATATTTCCAAATGGCTGATCTTGATGAGGATGGGAGTGATGATCAAAGAGCACCTAATTATAGTGCAGACGCGTTTACGGTGCATCGAGAGCCCACACGAGATTTGATTCAATATTTTAGTAGTCTTTATTTAGAACCTGAGCAGGACGATGAGGCTAATGAGGTTGAAGATATAATAATAATAATAAAAATAACTAATAATAATTCGTTACATTTATATAGCGCTTTTCTGGCTACTCAAAGCGCTTTACATGGAAGGGGGAATCTTCTCAACCACCACCAATGTGCAGCATCACCTGGATGATGCGACGGCAGCCATACTATGCCAGAACGCCCACCACACACCAGCTTACTGGTGGAGAGGAGACAGTGATGAAGCCAATCAGTATAGGGGATGATTAGGAGGCTATGATGGACAGAGGTCAAGGGGCAAATTTTTGCCAGGATGCCGGGGTTACAACCCTACTCTTTTTCAAAGGACATCCCAGGATTTTTAATAACCACAGAGAGTCAGAACCTCGGTTTAACGTCCTGTTAACGTCGGTTTAATCATCCGAAGGATGGAAGATATTGCTCAATTACCACTTCCCCCGCCTCCTGAAGAGGAGGATGAAAGTCTTATCTCTATGTTTTTGGCCAACAGAGTTAGATATTTGGAAAATAAGATGAGTGAGGTAGAGGAAAAACTGAACACCCATTTTGATAAGTTTGAAACCAGGTTGCTGGATAGTTTAGATACCTATCAGAACAGAATCAGTTCTTTAGATGTCCAAGTCAAAGACTGTGAAAGATCCTCGAGACAACGAGAGGAAATGGTCATTTCAGAGACTAAAGAAAGAATGTCAGCAAATGAAGCAAGTCTTAGAGGAGAGCATTCAGGATCTGGGAACTGCAGTTATGGAGTGCCTCAAGCGGAGAGATGCTATTTCTACACCGGTTAGGCATTCAACTCCACTGCCAGGAACTTATTCACCATTAAGTTTAAAACTCCCATAAATCTTGAGTTTCCTGTATCAGTAGTCTGGATGGAGAAGATCCTATTGCATATAGAAATGCAAAGAGTATCTTGCTATCCAACCTTTGAGTAGTGCTTAGACCTTGTCCATAGTGTCAATCTTTGCTTACCCATACGGCTAAGGAATGGTGGATAGCCGAGAAAGCACGTATTAAGACCTGGACACAATTTAAGACAATTTTTCTTAAGTCATTTTTATCTGAATATCATGAGGTGGAGGCAGAGAAAAGGATCAGAGAAAGAAAACAGGGAGTGGAAGAGAACATTCAATCTTTTATCTATCAGAAGTTTGTGCTTGAAATTAAAACCAACCATGACAGAACGTAAGATTCTTCAAGCTATATTGAGGAACTGCAATCCACACATTGTCAGCATTTTAAGAGGGTCTGTATCCACAATAGAGGAACTAGTTCGTGTGGACACACTGGTGGAACAGGACCTGAATGAGGAGAGAGTTTTCTGGAGGCAGATGCAAACTGAACAAGCAACTTTGCGTGGAGGAGGAAAATCTGGTCGAGGGAGGTCGAACAACCATAACATTGCTGTGTATGCTAAATCCTCCATGTCTACTCTATTGCTGCCTTTAAATATTCGAAACCAACATTTGGAGGCAATTATTGACACAAGTAGTATTTATTCTTTGATCCAAGAGTCTCTTTGGAATCAAATTAAACATGACGGGGAGGTTTTACAGTCAAGTAAGGGTCAAACATTTTCCCTAGCAAATGGCCATATTCAACATGAACTTGGTAAAGTTTTTCTACAGTGTATAATATATATTGAAACCTATTAAGAGCATTAATGATGCTAGATCACGATTTGGCATTTCCTCCCGTCGTGGGACTTGAATTTCTGACTCTTTCTTGGCTGAAGTCCCGGTGAGGAAGAGAGCATATCCAACACCCATCCATAAGTAAAAGTTTGTTGATGATGAAGTAGCTAAAATGCTGGAGAAAAAAATGATCAGATATTCTACTTTTCCATGGGCTGCTCCGATAGTACTTGTACTAAAGAAGGGTGGAAGCATATGCTTCTGCGTTGATTATAGAGCTTTAAATGCAAAGACACCCCTTGATGTCTTTCCTATGCCACAAGTACATGATATTCTCACTTCTCTGTATGAGGCTACCGGTTTCAGTATGTTGGATTTAAGAAGTGGCTATTGGCAAGCAGGTATGGATGAGGCCAGCATTGCTAAAACTGCTTTTGTGACCAAAAATGCCCAATATGAATTTTTACATCTACCTTTCGGTTTGAAAAATGCCACAGCTACTTTTCATCGACTGATGAATTATATTCTGCGAGACTTCATTAGCAAGTTTTGCTTTGTCTATATCGACGATATTGTGGTCTATTCCTCCAGTTTTCAGGAACATTTTGGGCATCTTCGTTGATTGCTTGCTGAGCTGGAGACTGCAGGTCTGACACTGAATTTGAAGAAGTGTAATCTTCTGCAAAAATCCTTGACTTTTCTTGGGCATGTTGTATCAGAAGGAGGAGTGAGGACAGCTCTACGAAGGTCGAAGGCATAAAAAAAACTTCCCTGTTCCTTATTAAGTGAAAGACGTCCAGCTAACAGGATGGTCTCATCGCTTTATTTCACATTTTTTTGAGCAAGCTGCACCTCTTCACGCTCTGAAGAAAAAAGGTGCTAGGTGGGAATGGACTGCCAAATGTCAGCACGACTTTGAAACTCTTAAAGAAGCTCTTCAGACTGCTCCAATACTGCGACCTCCTGACTTTAGTCGAGACTTTCGAGTGCAGATGTGCAAGGGGAGAATGTAGTTGCATACGCTTCGAGGCTTTTGCAAGGGGCTGAAAAGCATTATTCTGCAGCACAGAAATAGTGCATGGCAGTCATGTGGGCAGTGGAGAAATGGCATGAGTACCTAGAGGGGTGTCGTTTTGAGGTAGTGACAGACCATTCTGCCCTGACCTGGGTTTTTAATCATCCCCAACCTTCCTCCCGTCTCACAAGATGGGTGATTAGACTGCAGAGCATTAAATATATTGTAAAGTATCGAAAAGGCCAATGTAATCTGGTTCCAGATACGTTGTCAAGGGGAGTGGAGGAAGAAAGTCAAGGCACTATAGCTCTATCTCATTCAAACAGTGTACCCTATGACTTACTGGTGAGCTGGGAAGATATTGGCCGTGAACAAAAGGAATATGCTACTCTCCAACCACTGTGGGGTGAGGTAAAGGATGGTGATGCGAAATCTCCTAGCCGAGTACGTTATGTTAACCTAAATGCCTACCTTTCCAGAAGTACTATGGACAAGAACGGAGGCCAGAATTTACAGGTTGTCACGCAACCAAGTTTCGTGAACAGTGTTTGCAATACGCACACGCCAACCCATTAAGTGGTCATCTTGGACGTATGAAGACATTGAGGAGGCTATTGGAATTAGCAAACTGGATTGAGATACATAAAGATGTCTGGAGGATATGTAAGGAATGATAAGTGTGCCAACAGTATAAACCTCGCATTACCAAGCTTGCAGGTCGACTACAGTCTACACCAGTGGTTGAACCAGGATACTTGCTGGGGATATCGACTTGATGGGGCCGTTCCCCAAAAGCACCCGATTGAATGTGTACCTATTGGTAATAGTTGACTACTGCAGCAAGTGGGTAGAACTGTTCCCAATGAGATCGGCAAAGACCCCTTTTATAGCCAACATCTTAATCAAAGACATCTTTACAAGGTGGGAGACACCCATGCATCTGGTGTCGGATAGGGGACCGCAGTTCACTTCCCAGCTGTTAAATGAGACCTGTAAACAGTGGGGAGTGGTACAGAAACTTACCACTACCTTCCATCCTCAGACCAATCTTACAGAGCGTGTCAACAAGGTCCTTAAAACGATGCTTGCCTCTTACGTCCATGCTAGTCACAAACAATGGGAAAGATGGATGGCCGAGTTTCGATATGCCATCAATTCTGCCTGGCAGGAGAGTACTGGCCATACTCCAGCTGAGATTGCCTTAGGCCGGAAATTGAAAGGGCCATTTGAACGCCTGGTGCAGAAACCTCCAAATCCTGACCAGCCGGTCATATACTTTGCTAGAGCGGCAAAAAGCAATGCTAGAAAGAGTAAAGGAGAAAGTGAGTAAAGCGCAAGAACTACAAGCCCGATATTATGATCTACGTAGGAGATCAGCACAGTATCAAGCAGGAGACTTAGTTTGGATAGTCACTCACCCATTGACTTGTGCAGGGAACACTTTCATGGCATAGTTAGCGGCCAAATGGTGAGACCCTGCTAAAATCGTGGGACAGGTTAACAGGGTGAACTATAAGGTAAAAATTCCTTGATGATCCTGGTAATATTGACACATATCATGTTGAAAAGTTGTCCAGCCTTGTCCTAAAGGGGTGGAAGTGTAGCAGTTCTAGGTTGAATTCACTGTTACTATTGCTTTTTAATACACTAGCGGGCGATGTGCTCAGTTCTGAGGGGGGACGTTGTGGATATAAGCAGAGAAGAAGTGAAGTTAAGGGGGAGGTGACATGGATGTGAAAGCTCAAGGTATTCATCTTTGGTTTGGTTTGGTTTTTGAGGAGAAATAGTTGTTTTCTATGCTACTCATTTAAGCCTTATGTTCTAATTAAGCACATGCTAAATAAGTCTTGAAACCAGTTTCTCATTTGGACTGTTTTATGCTAAGTTCGACCGCTTAATGTGCGTGGGAATTATCAATGGATTATTGACTGAGTTTGTCGTCTTCGAACTGCTTAAACCTGTGGAACTTCCTGTGGATGTTTATTGACTGAAATCATCCTTCCATCATTGACTTTGAGAACGCTAGACTTGTGACAAGCTGCATTGGAAACTCAGGTTTTTCTATTATACAAACGATTTAACTGATATGTAAATATGGTATGTGTTTGCGTGGAGGGTGAATATGTTTGATGTTACTTGTTTGGCAATTAAACATAATCACCGCAACAACTCAACGGACGGTACCCTACCTATTTACAATGATTTTGTTCTATCATTTGGAATTCAAGATGGTATGTTACAATGCTGTAATGTCTTTTTAGAGCAAAATAGCATTGTACTTTGTTTTATTGTTTGGGTTTCCCAACAGTTTATATAATCATGATTCATTTGTGGCGAAATTTCTCATTAAAGTTCAGAACGTCGGTCTGTAGGGTGTTAATATACAGTATGTTAATTAACAATATTTGAACATCCAGAAGTCTAACAATAATTGAAATGTTTTGTTTATATCAAAATAATTTATGCAATTCCTTTTCAGATTAAAAAAAAAACTATGGAAACTGGATACTTTTAAAAGATGCCGAAGGGATAAAATACACAGGAATTTGTGCTGTTTCAACTCAAAAACACTAAACTGGTTTGAAATGATGCCCAGCAGTTTATTTTTTTAATTTTTTTTTTTAAATTACACAATGCTGGTAGATGTTTCTACAGCCTGTATCGTCATGGCTAAAAGTGTTGGACTTCTGTTACGGCTGAAATATATCATCTTCATATTCACTGCTATTAATGTTCCCTGATGATATCTTTAAGAGCTCCCACAGGAAGTGCTGGATGATCCTCAGATATGTCCCGTTCTCCATATAAAATACGTCGTAGTTGGAACGAAAGAGAGGGGATTCACAACAAAGAATGAATTTATTTTACTTATTTTCACATGTTTTTCGTGTTGTTTTAGCACAAACAGGGGCAGAGTGGCAATTGGGAGAGTCTGGAATTTTCCCGGTGGGCCGGTATGTTTCAAGGCTGCGAGGGCCGGTCTGATAATAGTTATACATTGCAAGCAGTGTTGGGCAAGCTACTTAGAAAATGTGGTGAGCTAAGCTAGCAGTTACTCTACATTAAATGTAGCTTCACTACACTGAAGCTACCACCCTGGGAAATGTAGCAAGCTAAGCTATAGCAATATGGCAAAAGTAGTTTAGTACATCTAAAGCTACTTTTTCAAATTTAATTTTTATATTGAACCAACTTAATTTCAAGTCAGTGCTATCTCAGTGATCAATAAAATTGTCAATCAAACATATAGGCAGGCATAATTTGTCAGTTCAATTGTTTATTCAACAACTGTTCCAAACCAATTTGGCAAAAAAAAAAAAAAACATAACTATATAAAACCATATAACTTTAAGCGGTTTAATATTCACAGACACTAGTCTATATCGCACTTTTATTTAAGTTTAGGCTACTTACCTTCTTTTCATCCAAGATCTGACAAATTCCGTGAAATTCCGCGTTATACAGTAAATTTTGTTTTTATGCATGGATATCGCAATTCAGTACATGTTTTCCGTATTGCGGTAACTTATTGAAATCATATGGCCCTATGGTTGCCAACCACCGTAAAACAAGAAGAAGAAGAAGTCACCGTCACTAACTGATCCAGCATCAGTGATACTTAGCAGTTGTATTTCCGATTTGAGCTTGAGCTTTAGAAATGCCTGGGAAAATGTAACGTTAGCTTGTGTGGACGCTACCGCACTACTTGATCAAAAAAAGAGCTTCGCTACTGAAAATCTATTTGATTCAGAAAACAGCGACGCTACCACCACGCTACTGAGAAATGTAGTTAAACTAGTAGCGTCACTACTTGTAGCGACGCTACTGCCCAAAACTGATTGCAAGTTCTTAGCAACACTATCCGCTGGCCACTTATCAAACTGTGCAGCCTCTCTGCTCAACCCGTAAATAAATCCATTGATCCGCAAATATTATTTGAGTTCTTAAATGGTCTAGTGGTAGATCTTTTGCCAAGCGTGTCAGAGGTTACGGGTTCTAATCCGAAGTTTTTTTTTCTCTCATCAAAACTGAATATGTTCATCAGTGGTTACAGTCTATATCAAGCAGGTACACGTTTTTGTGCATTTTATTTTGTGATTTCACTGGAATGAATAGAGTCTCCGCAACGGTGATAGATTGAAGCGCACGTCCGAGTGAAGAAGACTGCGCGAGCCACAAGACAACACTGTATCCATGCAACTGATTGCTGCGGCAACAAGCACTCAGCTTGATTTCAAAAACAACACATTTTAGCGCTAGATATCTTATTTAATAGCGAACTAAACGAATGCTCTGCTAGTTAACTGGAGATGTTTTATTTATTTGTATTAGGTACATCCGTGCCTCAACGTTTCAAAACGTGGTGAAGGACAATTTATCGATCCTGAGAAAAAGTGGTGGGACAGACTTCACTGGATCTAAACAAATCAATCTAACCATAGATGTGACCAGTAGTGGTGGCTTTCTAAATCTATTTAAAATAATTTTGCAAAATTTTTTTATTTTTTTTAACCAAAAAATTTTCCGGTAGATTTTTTTGGTCCCACTCCTTTTTGGAGCACAAACATCTCTTTTATATAAAATTCTGTTTCAGAAATTGTACAATGTTAAATGCATCAGCCAAGTGACTTTTCAATAAGCTTCATTTTTCGGGGAAATAAACCTGCAAAAGGTTATCGCTGCACATTAACCTGGGATAGAAGAAAGTATTCTTCTAACGTCCTCTTTATATATGGCTGGATCCGAAATCCCATACTTCTTAGTAGCTGAAAAACAGTATGTGACAAAAAAAACTATGTCTGAATTCACAGTTCTCATAAACGATTAGGAGAAAAGTACCTGAATGACCTACTACTTCGGCAAGATTCTGAATGTGTGCGTACGGTGGATACTTCAGGCCCGGCGTCAAGGGGGGGCTTGGGGGGGCTTAGCCCCCCCTATGATGATCTCAAGTCCCCCTAGCGGTGTTCTGAATGATGATTATGTGACTGAGCGTTCGTGCAGGGTTTTTCTAAACACTTATGAATAAGATAACTATAAACGAGAACCGTCTGAACTGTTCTCGACTTTACCCTTTTTGTACACTGCACACGTCTGCAGTGCATTACGGCTCCGACAAGATTTTATTCTGTCCTCCACGCGGTGCCAACTCACACCAGGAGCATTTCAGAAGCAACGCGACTGGATGCGCGAGACCATGTGATTTGCCTGTCCGATGTGATTTTTCTTGATTTTTGGGTTTTTACCTTACAGTCTATGGTTTCTACCAAGGATATATTGGTGTCTAATACAATTGGGAGTCCTTACAGGGTGTTTATTTAAAAATTTACAGTGCTTATTTACTTTTATTTTGTATTACGGTGCGGCTTGGACGCAGCGTCCGTTGAAAATAGACTTAGCACCTATCTTTAGTGAAGCGGTGCGGAGAGCCGCCCCCTTGATTGATTGATTGATTGGCTTTTCTGAAGACTTTGAAATTAGCACATGAGTCAAATAAACTACTTTTATAATATATTACTGTATAATATTTTTAATCATAGTGTATTTAGAGCATGTAGCTTGTTCACTTTTCCCAATCATTATACAGGTTGAGGGTGAATAAATGACAGAATTTTAATTTTTGGATGAACTGTCCCTTTAAATCACATTTAAACTGCGTGAATGTCATTAGATAACAAAACATGAAGCCAAATGTCACTGGCAAACAAATGTTTCTAGATCTTTTTTCAGAACTTCACTTTTTGGAGCCATTTTTGCAATTCCTTTTAACAGACTAATCTAATAAATGTTTTGCTTAAAGTGTGTTCATACTATGTCTCTTTAAACTAAATGCCAAATGATTTGATATTTCTAATTTAATGACACTCATAAAGTTTAGAATGTGTCTTAAGTGTCCAAGTACTTTCTGATCCCCTGTATATTCATTATCACACTATATAGTTTCCAGTGTTCTTTTTCTGTCCTATCAGCGACCCGTCTCAATGCAACATAAGGCCAGATGAATGTCGCTTTAAATCTTTCTGTGAAGTTTATCTTTGACACCTCACATAATCCTATAATAAATCAGTCTTGGGGATACAAGTGAGGTCTTTTTTTTCTGAGGAGCGAGGTGAAGATTTGTGACAAATCTCAGCTGTTTTAAGGTTCTCTCCATCGCTGTTTCCTGCCCAGCTGCTCCAGATGTTCCCTTCCATCAAAGGCCTGCACATCTGCAGCATGAAGGAGAAAGACTCCAGCTCTACAGACAGGCTCGGAAAAATAGTTACAGAGCAGCTGCAGCAGAGACGTCTGTTCTGGAGTTTTGGAGACTAAAAAGAGATTCTGGAGATTCAGACTCACACACTTAGTGAAGGAAGTTTCAAAAGGAGGATAATACAGGTATTCACACGTCTGATTAAAAATCTTGAATGTCTCAGAAAAGTTAGTTTAGAGAACTAACCTATCCATCTGTCTGTCTATACAGTTAAGTATATATGCAAATGTATGCAAATGTGTGTTGTATACAAAATAATTATACACAGTACACACACACACATATATTATATAAACATAATCTTTTATTTTGGATGTGATTAATCACAATTATCCGTTGCACAGCCCTAAGGACACTGACACAGTTTTCCCAATTTTGGCTCTGTATGCCACCAGGATAGCATTTAAATGAAACAATCAAGATGAAATTGAAGTGCTGACTTACAGCTTTATTTCAAAAAGGGGTTGAACAAAAACATCATGTGAACTGTTGAGGAATTTCAACCATTTTTATACAGAGCCCTCCTATTTTCAGGGCTTTAAATGTAATTAGACAAATGAATATAATCATACATAAAAAATTTTATATTTTGTTGAGAATCCTTTGCAGGTCTGGAACGCATGGACATCGCCAAATACTGGGATTCCTCCTTTGTGATGCTTTGACAGGCCTTTACTGCTAAAGGAGGAAAGACAGCAAGTGAAATGAAGTGGAGCAAATGAAATGCACGCTTGAGATCAGGTGATTGCCCTGGACATTGCAGAAAATTCACTTCTTTACCTTCAGAAACTCCTGCGTTGCTTTTGCAGTATGTTTTGGCTCAGTTTCTGTCCGTACTATAAAGCTCTATCCAGTCAGCTTTGCTGCATTTGTCTGAATCTGGGCAGACTGTATATCCCTATACATTTCAGGAGTCATCCAGCTGCTTCTGTCTTTTGTCACCTCATGTTAAACACCAGTGCCACTGGAAGCCTTGCATGATCATGGCATCACACTGCCTCCAATATGCTTTACAGATCATGCATGCTTTGTATCCTGAGCTTTTTTTGAATTTTTTTTGGCAAAGTCTGATCTGGCTTTTCTATTCTTGAGTCGTATGAATGGTTTGAATCCTCCCCAGACAGCAATGGCCCATCTGGTACACGTGGATGGATGGATCCCACATTTGGGCCAAATCTGGAGCGACACTATGTTGCTGTCTGGGTCTGTATCTTCTCTCGTGAAGTCTTCTCTTGATTGTAGACTTTGACTATGACACGTCTTCTTCCTTGAGAGTGTTCTTCCCTTGGCTGGATGTTGTGAAGGAGTACATATCAAACAGTTTTAACACTTAAACACGCCAATTTGGATGTCCGTCCGTCCATAGTTCCATCCATCCATCCGTCCATAGTTCCAACCATCCATCCATCCATCCATCCATCCATCCATCCATCCATCCATCCATCCATCCATCCATCCGTCCATCCGTCCATCCATCCATCCATCCGGCCATAGTTCCATCCATCCATCCATCCATCCATAGTTCGTTCCATCCATCCATCCATCTGTCCATAGTTCCATCCATCCATCCATCCGTCCATAGTTCCATCCGTCCATAGTTCCATCTATCCATCCATCCGTCCATAGTTCCATCCATCCATAGTTCCATCCATCCATCCACCCATCCGTCCATAGTTCCATCCATCCATCCTTCCATCCATAGTTCGTTCCATCCATCCATCCATCTGTCCATAGTTCCATCCATCCGTCTGTCCGTCTACAGTTTCATCCATCCGTCCGTCCGTCTATAGTTCCATCCATCCATCCGTCCGTCTATAGTTCCATCCATCCGTCCATCCATATACAGTTCCATCCATCCGTCCGTCTACAGTTCCATCCATCCGTCCATCCGTCTATAGTTCCATCCATCCATCCATCCGTCCGTCTACAGTTCCATCCATCCGTCCGTCCGTCTACAGTTTTATCCGTCCGTCCGTCCGTCTATAGTTCCATCCATCCGTCCATCCGTCTACAGTTCCATCCATCCGTCCGTCCGTCTACAGTTTCATCCGTCCGTCCGTCCATCTATAGTTCCATCCATCCATCCGTCTGTCCGTCTACAGTTTCATCCATCCGTCCGTCCGTCTATAGTTCCATCCATCCATCCGTCCGTCTATAGTTCCATCCATCCGTCCGTCCATATACAGTTCCATCCATCCGTCCGTCTACAGTTCCATCCCTCCGTCCATCCGTCTATAGTTCCATCCATCCATCCGTCCGTCTACAGTTCCATCCATCCGTCCGTCCGTCTACAGTTTTATCCGTCCGTCCGTCCGTCTATAGTTCCATCCATCCGTCTACAGTTCCATCCATCCGTCCGTCCGTCTACAGTTTCATCCGTCCGTCCGTCCGTCCGTCTATAGTTCCATCCATCCGTCCGTCTATAGTTCCATCCATCCGTCCGTCCGTCTACAGTTTCATCCATCCGTCCGTCTACAGTTCCATCCATCCATCCGTCCGTCCGTCTACAGTTCCATGCATCCGTCCGTCCGTCTACAGTTTCATCCATCCGTCCGTCTACAGTTCCATCCATCCATCCGTCCGTCCGTCTACAGTTCCATCCATCCGTCCGTCCGTCTACAGTTTTATCCGTCCGTCCGTCCGTCTATAGTTCCATCCATCCGTCTACAGTTCCATCCATCCGTCCGTCCGTCTACAGTTTCATCCGTCCGTCCGTCCGTCCGTCTATAGTTCCATCCATCCGTCCATCTGTCCGTCTATAGTTCCGTTCATCCGTCCGTCCGTCTATAGTTCCATCCATCCGTCCGTCCGTCTACAGTTCCATCCATCCGTCCGTCTACAGTTTCATCCATTCGTCCGTCCGTCTATAGTTCCATCCATCCGTCCGTCTACAGTTTCATCCATTCGTCCTTCCATCTATAGTTCCATCCATCCATCCGTCCGTCCGTCTACAGTTCCATCCATCCGTCCGTCTACAGTTTCATCCATTCGTCCGTCCGTCTACAGTTACATCCATCCATCCGTCTATGGTTCCATCCGTCCGTCCGTCTATAGTTCCATCCATCCATCTGTCCGTGCGTCTATAGTTCCATCCATCCGTCCGTCTGTCTATAGTTTCAACCATCCATCTGTCCGTCCGTCTATTGTTCCATCCATCCGTCCGTCCGTCTATAGTTCCATCCATCCGTCCGCCCGCCTATAGTTATATCCATCCATCTGTCCGTCTGTCTATAGTTCCATCCATCCATCCGTCCGTCCGTTTATAGTTCCATCCATCCATCCGTCCGCCCGCCTATAGTTCCATCCATCCATCCGTCCGTCCGTCTATAGTTCCATCCATCCATCCGTCCGTCCGTCTATAGTTCCATTGATCCGTCTGTCTATAGTTCCATCCGTCCATCCGTCCGTCCGTCTATACATCCATCCGTCCGTCCGTCTATAGTTCCATCCATCCATCCGTCAGCCCGTCTATAGTTCCATCCATCCATCCGTCCGTCCGTTTATAGTTCCATCCATCCATCCGTCCGCCCGCCTATAGTTCCATCCATCCATCCGTCCGTCCGTCTATAGTTCCATCCATCCATCCGTCCGTCCGTCTATAGTTCCATTGATCCGTCTGTCTATAGTTCCATCCGTCCATCCGTCCGTCCGTCTATAGTTCCATCCATCCATCCGTCAGCCCGCCTATAGTTCCATCCATCCATCCGTGCGTCTATAGTTCCATCCATCTGTCCGTCTGTATATAGTTCCATCCGTCCGTCCGTCTGTAGTTCCATCCATCCGTCCGCCGGCCTATAGTTCCATCCATCCGTCCGTCCGTCTATAGTTCCATCCATCCGTCCGTCCGTCTATAGTTCCGTCCGTCTATAGTTCCATCCATCCATCTGTCTGTCCGTCTATAGTTCCATCCGTCCGTCTGTCCGTATATAGTTCCATCCATCTGTCCGTCCGTCTATTGTTCCATCCATCCATCTGTCCGTCCATCTATAGTTCCATCCATCCGTCCGTCCGTATATAGTTCCATCTGTCCATCCGTCCGTCTATAGTTCCATCCATCCGTCTGTATATAGTTCCATCCATCCATCTGTCCGTCCGTCTATAGTTCCATCCATCCGTCCGTCCGTCTATACATCCATCCGTCCGTCCGTGTATAGTTCCATCCATCCGTCCGTCCGCCTATAGTTCCATCCATCCATCCGTCCGCCCGCCTATAGTTCCATCCATCCATCCGTCCGTCCGTCTATTGTTCCATCCATCCGTCCGTCCGTCTATAGTTCCATCCATCCATCCGTCCGTATATAGTTCCATCCGTCCGTCCGTCTATACATCCGTCCGTCCGTCTATAGTTCCATCCATCTGTCCGCCCGCCTATAGTTCCATGCATCCGTCCGTCCGTCTATAGTTCCATCCATCCATCCGTCCGTCCGTCTATAGTTCCATCCGTCCGTCCGTCTATAGTTCCATCCATCCATCTGTCTGTCCGTCTAAAGTTCCATCCGTCCGTCCGTATATAGTTCCATCCGTCCGTCCGTCTGTAGTTCCATCTATCCATCTGTCCATCCGTCTATAGTTCCATCCATCCGTCCATCCGTATATAGTTCCATCCATCCATCTGTCCGTCCGTCTATAGTTCCATCCATCCGTCCGTCCGTATATAGTTCCATCCGTCCATCCATCCGTCTATCGTTCCATCCATCCATCTGTCCGTATATAGTTCCCATCCATCCATCTGTCCGTCCGTCTATAGTTCCATCCATCCGTCCGTCCGTATATAGTTCCATCCGTCCATCCATCCGTCTATCGTTCCATCCATCCATCTGTCCGTATATAGTTCCCATCCATCCATCCATCCATCCTTCCATCCATCCATCCGTCCGTCCGTCTATACATCCATCCGTCCGTCCGTCTATAGTTCCATCCATCCATCCGTCCGGCCGACTATAGTTCCATACATCCATCCGTCCGTCCGTCTATAGTTCCATCCATCTGTCCGTCCTTCTATAGTTCCATCCATCCGTCCGTCCGTCCGTCTATAGTTCCATCCATCCGTCCATCCGTCTGTAGTTCCATCCATCCGTCCGTCCGACTATAGTTGCATCCATCCATCTGTCCGTATATAGTTCCCATCCATCCATCCATCCATCCTTCCATCCATCCATCTGTCCCTCCGTCTATTGTTCCATCCATCCGTCTGTCCGTCTATAGTTCCATCCATCCATCCATCGTTCTTTCTATAGATCCATCCATCCATCGTTCTTTCTATCATTCTATCGTTCAATCTATCATATCATCCATCTTTGTCTTAAGCTTTCCTTTTAATTAAAAATGGATGTTTTATGATTTTCTTTTATTTATCTTTTATATTTTTTTTACTTCCAGCCCAATTTGAAAAAAATGTTTGCTTTTTTAATTTTGTATTTGAATTAAAAAAATATTTTATTATATATATTTTAATTCGAATAAAAATCAATAACTGATTTGGAATTTAAAATGCAATCTTAATTTGCATCTGAATGGCACACAGTCATTGTTTGTAGATGCCACTTGGCTTTAAATTTTGAAATTCATAAATCTTTACGTGTGGCTTAATTAGCCACCATATTAGGGTGAATGCATTTTTCCACATCTTTTCAAGTATATTTTCTACAGATTAATCAAGAATGCTTCTTTGATAACCCTGAGTTAATGTATGATTCTGATCCCACTGCAAGCTCCCATAATGACATTCCCAGACAGGAATATAGCTGTGCGTGGAGGAGCCGTGGCTTTTGCCAGATTTGCACTCGGCTTGTCTCGTTTATCAGCAGATTTATAGATGGCGTGGAAAAGCCCCCTCATTCCTAAGCAGAAGTCTGGCCAATCACCATAATACTTTCATTTCACATTACACCACCATGGTGTCTGCTGCCACAGATGCCCACCCACTGCGTAGGCAAGTACATGTGCTTGTGTTATTATTGAGCAGAAGGAAAATGCCAGTCAATGTGGGCACTGAATATCACTTTCAGCATGCACTAACAACTAGCTACCGGAATAGCATCTCTCGCCCTTTTCGAGGCCTTCAATTGCCTGTGTTTACATTGCCTGGCCAGCATTAACATTAAGAAAATGTCTGCTTGTTTGGGTGTCTCAGAGGGAGGCAGTTAAAGCAAATTTAGTTTTGCAAACTGAGACGTAAGATCAGCGTTTGGAGATTTATAATATTTACATAACTATCAAGTAATTTTTCCTTTTGGATGGGATGTTTGAATGACAAAGTTTTTTAAGCCTTAAACTGTAGATTGCATTATCGCTTTTGGCTCAAGCGTTTATGATTCTGTGAAACCCTACTCCCCCTCCCTTTTTTTCTGTACTCTCTCACTATCGCACACAGACAAAGAGCGATATCCTCGTCTGGAATATTCTTCATTGGTCTGATGAGAATCCAACCGACAAGATCCGTGAAGAGTCAGAGGTTATTGTCTCACGCAGGGAGAAATCCAAACAACTGCTCCGTTATAAAGAGGGGGAACCAGAGGACATACTCTTAGTGTCCACAACAACGCCAGAATCTGTCGTTTTCATGGTTTACCTCACTGACAGATAATTTTTCTGAAAACATGACTTTTTAAATTGCCATATATGGATGTGTGCAATACAGAACTGTCAAGTAAACACGTCGTAATACAAGAAGATATGTCACAGTTTGGCTAGAAGCGTACAGTAACGTTCTTGTGGTGGTCAAACCTCAGTTCTTGAATGTTGTGATCAAATATCATTAAACAAAATATATTATAAGATCTAGCCAAATATATAAGTATATAAATTATATATATTTAGCCTGGTTCACAGATGTAGTAACGGCATCTGGCTGCAAAAAGCATTTGTCCTAAAAGCCTAAAATAAGTTTGCGCTTCCGTTTCCATCATCCTGAAGTCAATGTTTTTTTTTTAATGGGTTATAGGTTAAATGCTTGAAATAAGATCTGTGGCTAACACAAGCACAGGATATTTTCACACCAATTGGGATTTTTTAAAAGCTTTTACATGTTTGGAACAAGGTGGTTAGGCTACTAAATGAGACTGTCAGGTACATTAAAAGTCATCAGCCGAACAGATAAACTCATCTACTCACTAGTCGCTTTCACGGCCTCATTGTGTTTATAATCATTCTCAGACTATTATAACTCAAACTTGAGGAAATTCTATGTATATTTGAGAAACAAAACCCATGTTGTAGCAAACCTTATGACATTTGGACTAAACCCGGAGAAAGTTCTAGGCTTAGATGCTTTCAAAAACTGCTGCAAAACCATTTCTGTAGCAATCAATCAATCAAACATCTCTGATTCGGCATGCATTATAGTTTTAAAGCAATTTAACAATATTCATTGGGCCTTGTAATTTTTACAGATTGATTTGATTTAAATCAGTTTATCTGTTGCAGTAGTGCGAGGCAGCTGAAGTATTTTTCCACGGCTCATTCAGGGATGTACTACATTATTTTTGTCACAAGGAGGCACTCTAGATAGAACAAAGACAGACGTGGGACTGTTGGTTTCAATTCTCTCAAAATAGCCCCTGAAGAGCCAGTTCAGAATGGGAAGGGAACACTTAGCATGAGGAACTGCATACAAATGGTAGAAATGAATAAGTAAAAGCAGATCATCAGATTAATTAGCATGTCACATGGTTAGCTCGAGGCTAGGTCAGTGGGCGAATCGTGTAGGATTGCAGCATAGTAGAGCAAGCTTTTGTTTGCTCTGTCTCGAGGCATGAGAAGGAGATGACCTGGGGAAAGAAAGAACCGTTTTCATCCTCACTCTTTTTCTTACTGTTTTTCTATCCATATCTTCATCTCGACAAAATTCAGTGCACACTGACCTAACAGTCTAATTTAATTGTAAGGGAGGGGTCACCCTGTTGTATGTGTTACAGTACAATACTCATAAACCCAAGGGCTATAACAACCCAAGACTGTTGAGCACATGGCTATTAAGCAGTTAATCAGATTAGGGAAGATGGGTTAATATCCCTCTCATGGAGCGCTAAATATAGTATATTTGAAGTGCTGCTTAACGAGAGGATAACGTTAGCCCTGCCTATACGTTAACACAACCTCAGACCCAATTATTCATCCAGTCAGACCCGGAGGGCAAGCTGAACTAGCGCACGTATGCCAAAAGTGGGAGCTAAGCTATTAAAGCATCTATGAATGTGGGTGTTAGCTAAGTTAGCTCCCAATGCCACATAGTTAGGCTAAAATTCACCATTTGCTTTCAAGCATTTTGGCAGAAACCCTTTTGACCTTGTCATTTGCGCAATACTTCACCATTTAAGCTACAGGAACTCAACATTTTTTTGACAAATGACTCATCCTCAACCTTTTTAGACAAGAATCATGTTTAGCTTCATAAGAGAGCTACATTTTACTTTCCAACATAAGCAGAGGGATTATTATTACTTTGTCTCACAAGGTCATGTCGTGACAAAAAGTCTAAATATTAAATGTCTGATAATAAAGTGATCAGTTTGCATTGCATTGTCCAGTTCAAACCAGCTGCTGATCTCCCCAATTTTTCCTTTTAAATTCCAATTTAAGTTTGAATTGAGGTAGCAAACCAAACGAAGCAATTTGAGTTTAAATAGAAAGTAGATTTAAAATAAATTTAAAAATATTTTACTAGAAAAAGAGGGTTTATCAATGCATTTTGTTGACTTCTCAAATACATGTTTGAAAATTTTGGGGAAAAAAGCAACGTGTATTTTGTTTATATATTTCATCCTACTGAATAATAACTTTAGTTCACCAGAGTGGAATAACACTTCATTTCCCACAATGCATTGTCTTTGTTGACTTTCTTTGAATTGCAAGTCAGAAAACTCCTCTTCCTGACTTCTTATGGAGTGTTGCCAATTAAACACTCATGAATACAAAGGGAGTAAATTACTTAGCTCTTAATCTTAAATGTTAGATGCAATCAATTGTGATTAATCGATTTGACAGTACTAGCAGAAAATCTACAAATCCAAAAGCTTCGTAGCCAAGTCAAGGGTGCTATAGCAGCAATTAGAAAGGGGAGAAAATAAGTTAGGGACAGGTGGAGCGATATCCAGTCTACGCCAACATGACGCAGGCTACAATAAATCTGCTTGCAGTGTGTGCTGCTTAGCTAACAGTTACAGGTCTGTTGAGGGACATACAGTTGCCAAAGTACATTAAAAACACAAGATTATATGGAGAAATCGTTAAACAGGTACAGTAGATTGGTGCATCCTTTAGCCAACAGTGATGTACTCTAAACAGACTGACCATCTGCTATTGTAAGCATAAGAGACTAACAGTCTCTGTAGGAGTGTTACAAGAAATGCTGGCTTTTAAGGTGGTGCATTTGCAAGTGTTAATGTGATGCATTTGCAGAATCTAGAATCTAGAATCTGTTATAACACATTTGCCTGCTGAAAACACCATCTTATACCGGCATGGATTTCCATACTAGTCAATTCTTGTTTATGCTAGTAAGTGCTAGTGTTGGTCTAGCACAGGGGTGTCCAAACTCGGTGTTCTCCGAGCTCCAACTTGCCTCAACACTGCCTGGAAGTTTCTAGTATGCCTAGTAAGACCTTGCTGATTAGCTGGTTGGAGCTAAACTCTGCAGGACAGTGGCCCTCCAGGACTGAGCTTTGACACTCCTAGTCTAGCATGATTTTAACCTGCAAAAACATCCTAAATGCATTGTAGTGCTCATTGGGGCTTTCTGAATATCATGCTGTCTGCTAGTTTTGTTAAAACCACAAAACAGGAAGAGATAGTCTATCAAGAGATCAGGGTCAAATGGTGACTTGTGTGGTGTTTTATATTGCTAACAAACATTAGTGAGTCAATGTATTTTTTTTAAAATCACCATTTAATGAGTCATTCATGTTAGCAAATACATGATGTGTTGCAATATCGACACTCAGAATTTCACGTCTGAATTCACATACATGTTTAATTTAGAAGATAAGACACACATATACAGGGACATTCACACTTGTGTGGGCATCCAACCGTAATGTCTCAGTATGAACATTTACACCAACGCTGGTTGAGAATTTGCTGCACTAATGCTTGGCCGGGTTTTCTTTCGACTCATAAAAGACAACAGTACTCTTCACAGCATTAGAGTAAGGTCCTAACCAAGACCTTTTCATAAACATCACCAATGTACAAAAATAGAAGAATCAGTAGAAAAATAAGAGATATGATGACATGTGAGGGAGTGTATGAGAGGAAAGTGTCCATCTCTATATGATCAGTTAGGGCGAATTTATCCATGAGTGCAAGCGACAAACTTAAGCCCTGTCCCAACTTGCAATCCTGCAGACTTGTGACACCCATTGCATGCATGTAACCGCATAGTGTGACATTTTTGATTCTGAAGGTTGCTCATGAGTGCACCCATTTTTGCGAGTCCACGCCTTTGGACTACTACCATACAGTCTATTCAGCATTGCGTCACCAGTGTAGACTGAGGAAGACCACAAGTGCTTAGGGGAGCATTTGGGACAAAGCTTTAATAGTATACATCTGAGCTTTTAGATTCAGACTAATTATAATGGGGTTGCAACAGCATGTAGATGCTCTTACGTCAAGTATTGTTGCTTCACAATTTTGAGGAACATTAAGAATATCTTTGGTATTTGTTAAACTTCCCTTAATTGTGCTTTTGCTTCTCACTGCTGTATCTCTGCTGCTCTTAATCTCCCAGGTTATGCAGGTCAGATGTGTCAAAGGTATAATCTCTGGATTTGGTGGCTGTGTGATAATTAGGCCTGCAGAAAGACACCAGGTAACCTGGATGTAACAACAACAACAACTTTCATTAACTCTCTTCCTGTTCAGCCTCGAACTGTTTTACCTCTCTGCCTTAGATGTAATGGCATTGCCCTGGACATTTTAATCTGAGCTAAGCCAGCGCTGAGCCAACAGTACATTGAGGTCAGTTTAGATGAGACAAGAAGCTGTGAAAAACTCATACGTACATGCCTCGGGTGGAAATATGAAACACTTTCATATAGTCCCCCTAATTCACACTATTGTGGTGCCAATTTAATACAATATACAAATTAGGTGTTGCAACTATTAGTTGAAAATTCATGATCAAGCGGCTTTCAAAATTCATAACCCATTTACTACTGTACACTACCCACAGTTATATGTGACTCCAAAAAGATGTACTTGAGGGTCATTAACAGAGTGACTTTAATTTTTCAGTTTAAGGCACTTAGTTGATCATCTGTTTTGGGTATCAGGTATCTACAAGAATATCCTTGGCTTGAGAAAAGTGTCCATTGATTTCAGTTCTTTATGTCTGATAGCATGAGTAATGAGCATAAAAAAAAACCCTTCCCTAGTTAATCTTTCCACCCTTTCAATGCGATTTAAAGGATCTCTTCGATTCTTCAAGTATGTCTATCACACATATGTAAAAAAAAAAAAAAAGACAGTCCCTTTTGTGTCTGTTTTACCCAGATGCTCTTCATAATGTGTCCATGGTGTTTTCTCTCAGCCAGTGTTGTGCTTCTTTAGGCCGGGCACTTAGCAAAGGACAGCCTAGGTAGAACGTGTTACCAAATGGGAACAAATCCAAGTTACCTCACTCTCCTTCTCTTTTTCCCATCAGGCGTGCTCGTAACTCCCCCTTGCAGCAAGCTAGCAAACGCCAATTGGGAAAGTCTTGGGTTTTCCGCACATTGTTGAGCACACAAATACAGACTTCTCAACTTGTCATTGGGCGTGTGCTCTAACTGGACATGTTGGACCAGATGTGAGTTAACACATTTCGGTCAGTTGCAGGGCAACCATGGCGAGAATGTGTGGGTGGGTTGGCAGGTGTAGACTGGCTGAACCTGAGCAATGTAGTAATTGTTAAAGTTCCCATCCGCAATATACGGCGCAGGCTGGTAAAAGCAAGTGACGTTAGCCACATTGGGAATTACATTCTGCTCTGCCAACACGCGTACTGCCAACATGGTGATAAGGCTCAGAGTCTGTCGCCTTTCATGTCCCATCAAGCATACTGTACTTTCATTGACGACACTGTGTAGGGTGGTCAGGTACTCATACTTCCGGTCCTCTAGTCCCACAAAGTGATTCTGCAGATAGGACTCGAGCTTGCGCCTTTGTTCTGACACATCCGAGAAGTCGATGAAGAACCGGGAGCACATGTAGCGTTCGAGAAGCTTCATCTCGGCTTTCGAAGCGGCACGGAAACCTCGCACCAACAGGTGGCAGTACTTCAGCAAGCCGCCGCCCCGGATCTCTTCTGGATTTCGCGTGCAGATCAGTTTCCGTTGCAGGTGGTCCAAGGCTGCACCGAAGTCTCCGTAAACGCTCTCTCCCACAATGGAGGGATGGAACGTCTCAGCCATGGGGTTTTCAGAACACTCGTAGAAGAGGAGGAGGGAGTCCAGGCGAATCTGAAAAGAATCGACGCTGAATTCAAACTGTCGCCGCAGGGAATCCACAAACTTCAATTCGACGTTCTTCCCGCTGTTGTTGGAGAGGGAGATTAGACTCCAACGGTCTGAATCATTACACACTTTCACCATCTTCTGAACATAAGCCTCCTGAGTAAAGAGAAAGAATGGTTGGGATGAGGTTATGTTATCCTGAAATAGTCCAATATATAATGTTCAATGCAAAATGTATTTATGTTGAAAGATGGAGATGCACAAAACTGTATGTGGGTGTTTAAGCAGAGAAATAAATAATTCTTGAAATCATTGTCCTAAGTTCTCTGCATTATTGAAATGAGTGCAAGAAAATTTAAATATGTCTACAATAGGCATTTTGTAAATGGTAGAAGACTGCAGATGCATAATTTTGACATTGTAAAGTCCCTTTGCATATCCCGTAAAGGCATTACATTGCATTGCTATAGCTGTAAATTGTATCAGCCTAATTTGCATACATGAAAACGCTGAGTGCTTTTGCATACGGTAGAGAGAGGTGAAAGTGGATCCATCGTAAATTGGTTTAGAGAAATCCTCTTTGTAGTAGAAACCAACGTTTTTACAACCAGTGGCCTTATCTTATTGCAGCTTAAATCTAATACACACTCTCTAGGGCATGTCTAGGTCCAGTCAATGTAAAATAATAGCATGCCATGCACTTCCCCTTTACTTAACACATGAAACATATGGAATTATATCAGTTACCAAGTAGTCATTTAGCTGAATCTCGCTTATCCAAAGTCTCAGCAGCTACACTTAAAATAAGGGCTGTCCTGATGGGGTAACATGAGGTTAAGTGCCCTGCTCAAGGGTGCAGTGGCAATGATGAATCAATCAACCCCTGCAAGGTTTGAATTACTAGCTGGGAAATTTTAGTAACCTTGCTTAAAAAAAACATCTTACCCAAAACCCCTGTAAAATCAGCAAAACACACACACACACACACACACACAAAACCCCAGTTTGGGCTGGTTTAAGCTAAGCAGGACGTCTGGTTTACAACATAATTAATACAAATGAAAGTAACTAACAAATAATACGCTCACTAAATGTTTACCTTTAATGTCGCTGGAGTAATTTTCTCTTTATTCACTCCTTCAGGCAGAAAATCCAGGAGGGAGTCGAGAACGATATCCTTGACGGTCTGAAACGCCACTTCTCCTTTCAGATCCGCGCAAAATATGAGATCCAGATCCTTGTAGCCCAAACCGCTGTCCTCGTGGAGAACGTGACTGGCCGCGGAACCGTTCAACCGGACCTCCCGGACGTGGATCTTGCGCTCTTCCATGCGACACCGCACCACTTTGACAATATCCCTTGGTTTCATCTCCAAAGTGGGGAAGTTCCATTTGCCGTGAATAGGAATGGATTCGGTAAGGATGACATCCAGACGCTTCACCTGCTCCCAGTTCAGCACGCTCAAGTTACTCAGATTCTCTTCCATGGCGAGTGATTAGAGATCGGTTTGTTATGGAGTCCTAAAATCAGGCCTGTAGTTTTATATCGCTTTAGCCATGTCCAACGAAACCATTAGCGATTGTAAGGAAAGTGTTATAATTTCATGAATTTATTCTAGAGAAGAGTCAGTCTCTTGAGAGTTTATATGCACGTCTATGCATTCGTTTTGCATGCAGCGCACCGCTGCTGCACCTCACCACTGTGCGTAAAAGCTCGCCCGATGTCCCGTTTGCGCACAGCGCTGAAGTTCGAGGCAACGGCTGTGGACGCGGGTTCTCACGGCTCTCGGGGGGCCGTGAGAATCAGAATGATTGCTGCATGATTGCGATGAGTTTTCAGGTCGGACAAAGAAAAAAGAAAAAAATTCCAAGAAAACGAATATCAAGTGGCAAAAGACCCTGTCCCTCCTCTTTTAAATTGAAACCTGGACGCTTTGCGCTTTTACATGTTGTTTTATTCTGTGAAAAATAAAAGTATAAATTAATTAATTAATAAGTTGCAAGTCCGAGTAATACATAAATTGCGCACTGAATGAATATAGATACGCATGATCAATAATATGTGCGGAACGGATTACCTACCTGTATGATCACATTGTCAGCTGTTCTGTCAAACTGCTGGCTGCTCATGACATCTCGGTTGCACAGTGAGGATGCATAGAGATTAACCCGTAAACTAAAGCAGGAGTGACGGGGAACTTGATTGACAGCTGCGCAAACCAATCCAGACACGCGCTTCTCACCTACAGTAATATTATACACAGTTATACCCTTTACGACATGTTAAAACAATACAGGGATATTTATAATAAAGTATAGCTTAATAATTCTTGCTGAACTTTTTTATTTTTATTTAGGCTATTTATCAATTCTGTTTCTGTAGCCCCAAGAATCGACTTGGTATACATGTCTCAGAAAATGATTTTATAATTTCTATAAGGCATTAGTGTAAAGCCTATATAATAAATTAACCAATTAAAATTGGCTTGCAAAAAAACATCCCTTCTGCCTTTATAGATAGCAGTGAATGTCAATGCTGCCCTCTAGAGAAAGTCATCAGATCTTAAACTTGAGCTGCACCTTTATACAGGTGTGAGTAAATAGAATTATATTTTAGGGACAAATTAGCAGAAAAATTTGCCTATACTGTATCTGACAAAGGGGCGTCCTCAGGAGGAAAATGGTTAATTAAGACTCTGATGTCTTTATTGGCTTTTAAAAGTGCTGCATATTTTATTTTAGGGTTCGGCGGGTTATGGTTAGTCTGTAGTAATTATAATTAGCTTAATTTAAGGGCAAATGGGAAGGGAAGTCAAGTCCCTGTTTAGATGGCTATGCAAACCTGTGTGTGTGTGTGTGTGTGTGTGTGTGTGTGTGTGTGTGTGTGTGTGTGTGTGTGTGTGTGTGTGTGTGTGTGTGTGTGTGTGTGTGTGTGTGTTTGTGTGTGTGTGTGTGTGTATGTGTGTGTGTGTGTGTGTGTGTGTGTGTGTGTGTGTGTGTGTGTGTGTGTGTGTGTGTGTGTGTGTGTGTGTGTCATGTAAAATAGAAAGAGACTAGCTGGTAACTGTGCGTGTGTAGGTATAAATGTCAGGCTAGATGTCACCCAGAATCTATCAGGGGGAGCGGACCTGCGTCACGGCGGTAACAGCCTATAAAGCAGGATTATTCTAGATTACCCCCTACAACATGACTCTTGGGCGTATTTCTCTCTCTCTCTCTCTCTCTCTCTCTCTCTCTCTCTCTCTCTCTCTCTCTCTCTCTCTCTCTCTCTCTCTCTCTCTCTCTCTCTCTCTCTCTCTCTCTGTGTGTGTGTGTGTGTGTGTTTGTGTGTAAGAGATGAAGAGAAGGCAAAACTTGTGTTTGGTGCTTAAATCCGAAAAATTATGAATTTACTCAAATTGCGCAATGCATGAAAAAAAACGTGTTACAGTTTTTTTTATTTTGTTGTTTTAATACAGCAAAATTTGTTCCCTTTCGAACGGTCACTTCGTATTGCGTAGTTATACGCAGTGGGGGAAACTCCTTTTCCTTACTGAAGCCTTTATGTAAAGCGCATTTGCAGCTGCACAGCTAGAACATGAGCGTCTGGTTCGCTCATATGCTGCGCTGCGGCAACTGCACATCCAATGGCTCGGGCGCCTCTGACGTGCGACCAATGAGAACACTCTGCGTCATACACGTCAGAGCCCGCCAAGGGGGCGTGACCTCAGTTTTTTATAGTCCCCGAATTCGCCATTATAGCAGATTTTACTCTTTCAGCAACAAAACTTCACGTCTCTGACCATTTATTGAGCCTTCGCCATCGAACAAGCCTTCAGCTTGAGCGAGCTAGAGTTCAGCAGACGACACATTTCACCGTGTTTCTCCTGACGCCGTCTCTCCTGTGGCTATCCGGCGATATCCTTTTCATTACTCATTGTATTCTGTGTGTTTTATCTGTACGAGCGTTGTTTCAAATGCCTCGTGTCAAGACCTGCGCCACGTGCGGATGCAAGCTGCACGAGGCGGACGAACACGCTAGCTGCATTCCATACCTGGGACTTCACCACGCGGAGAATGCACTGTCTGCCGGCGGATGTGCGGCCTGCGAGAGCATGCCTATCTCCGTGCTGCGAACTCGGCTAGCCCTCTCTCGTGACGGTGACGCCGCCTCTCCAGCGCTTCCTTCTCCGGCCCTACTTCAGCCGAGGAAGAAGAAGCGCCGCAGCCAACGGCAACCGGACAGCATGGATGTTAGTGAACGCACGCCAGCCACGTCCCCGCGTGCCTCACGTGCCCCCGCCAAGTGGCGGGCCTTGTCTCCTTCGGCGGGCCTAGCGAGCATGACGACAACCTGTCTATCGCCGCATCTGAGGAAGAATGGCCGGGCTCTTTCGACCCCGTCATGGCTTCCCAGCCGACGCCCAACGCCTCAGCTACCAGGACTAACTCTGACGCGGAAATGCTTCGGATCCTGACGCAGGCTGTAGCGGACCTCGAGCTTGAGTGGGCCGCGCCCGCTGAACCCCCTCGAAGTCAGCTGGATGGCTGGTTTCTGCCAGGGCACCAACAGGCCCCTCGTCACAAGCCAGCGCCTTTTTTTCCCGAAGTACACGAGGAGCTTACCAAGGCCTGGCGCACTCCTTATTCTACACGAGGCCCCACAGTTTTCGCGACACTCTCCTCCGTGGACGGAGCAGCGGAAAAAGAATATGAGTCGTTGCCGCCCCGCGAAGAGGCGTTGGCCGCTCATCTCTTCCCGAACACAGCTGCTAGCTGGCGAACTAGAGATGTTCATCCCAACAAGCCGTGCCGTAGCACTTCAGCCCTCGCTGGACGCGCGTATTCCGCCTCCGGTCAGGCTGCATCGGGCCTGCACACGATGGCCGTGCTGCAGGTTTACCAGGCCAAACTCCTCCAGTCTATGGACGAGGCTGGCCCGGACCCTGAGGTCTTTCGGGACCTTCGAAGCGCCACGGACCTGGCCTTGAGAGCTACCAGGGCCACAGCGCAGGCTATCGGGAGGAATATGGCGAGTTTGCCCATGCTCGAGCGCCACCTCTGGCTTACCCTCACTGACATTAAGGACGCGGAGAGAACGAAGTTCCTCGACGCCACAGTATCCAGCACCGGCCTCTTCGGCCCGGCGGTGAAGGGGTTCTCGGAGAGATACACCGAGGCACAGAAAGCGTCCCAGGCCATGCGTCACTTCCTGCCTAAATGCTGTAGCTCGGCGTCGAGTGCTCACAAGCCAGCCCCGTCGACGCCTCGGCCAACAAAGCCCGTGAAACAGGCCTCTCAGCCCCACCCTGTGGCTGATGTCCAGCGCCAGCCGAGAGCAACCAAGCGCTTCCCGCTTCCCCGACGCCAAGGCCCCAGACCAAGCGCCGCGCCCCACACAGCATCGCCAAAGTCGTCCTAGCATGCAGGGGAAAGAGAGAGGGCACGGGTCCCGCACTCGCCGGACCAACCTCAAAGAAGCCAACAAAACTTCCCACAGCCCCCTGTTCAGTTCAGGCGGCTGGGGATTTTATTACGGCAAACAGGCCCGCAACAGTAAGCGCGTTCTTGCAAACAAACGCCGTTTTCACGGCGACCCATATAAAGCAAAAAAAGAGCATGTTTCACAAACACAACACGTGGGTTCAAGGTCCCCCTTCGTCAGACGGCCCCTCCCCCGTTACTGACTTTCCCACACGCAAATGCTTGTACAGTCAGTCCAATACTCAATGTGTGCACAAATCACAATATAAGGGTATCAGGTCCCCCTTCACTAGGCGGCCCCTCCCCTGTTGTAACATTGACTTCCCCACACGCAAATGCTTGTACAGTCAGTCCAATAATCAATGTATGCACAAATCACAATATAAGGGTATCAGGTCCCCCTACATTAGGCGACCAGCCCCAATCTGTGTGTCAAGCCCTAGTCACACGGGTTCTATCCTGGCAAGCTATCCCCGGTGTGTCGAGTTGGGTCATAAACACTATAAAGCAAGGTTACTCGCTCCAATTCGCTCGCAGACCCCCAAAATTTCAGGCGGTTCTCGAGACTTCGGTGAGAAGCAACGTGGGTCATGTGCTTCGCACCGAAGTACAGAATTTATTAGCAAAAGGGGCAATAGAATTAGTCCCCCCCGCGCTAAAACATATGGGTTTTTACAGCCGCTATTTTCTGATTCCGAAAAAAGACGGCGGTCTCAGACCCATTCTAGATTTGAGACATTTGAACAAAGCTCTCATGAGACGGCCGTTCAAAATGTTAACTATCAAACATATCCTTGCGCAAGTGCGCACGTGGGATTGGTTTGTCACAATGGATCTGAAAGACGCTTACTTTCACATTCAAATAAACCCTCGTCACAGGCCATTCTTGAGATTCGCCTTCGAGGGCCAGGCTTATCAATACACCGTTCTGCCGTTCGGTCTATCGTTGGCACCCCGTACATTCACAAAGTGTATGAATGCAGCGCTTTCTTCTCTGAGACATCAGGGAGTGCGTGTGTTAAATTATCTCGACGACTGGCTGGTGCTGGCACAGTCGAGAATCGAGCTATTAGCTCACAGGGATTTGATTCTCGGCCATCTAAAATGCCTGGGTTTCACAATCAATGTTTCAAAAAGCAAACTAACCCCCAGCCAGAGCGTGATCTTTCTGGGCACAGTTTTAGACTCGAGAGCTATGACAGCGCGACTCACACCAGAGCGCGCGCTCTCAGTGCGAGCGCTTGCAGGCACTTTCAGAGCACTCGAGCATGCGCCACTGAAGAAATTTCAGAAACTGCTTGGTCTCATGGCAGCAGCATCGCCAGTACTCCGCTTGGGATTACTGCGCATGCGCCCACTGCAGCATTGGCTGAAACGTCTTGTTGCCAACTCACACATGGTAGTCAGGCAACTTGCGCGTTATGGTAAATCACGGTTGTTTAAGAACCCTGATTCCCTGGCGGGCTCAGAACTGGTACCACGAGGGGGTGACAGATTTTCCCAAATCTAAAAGGGGTTGGTCTGAAGTAGCTTCATTATTCATAGGTGTGGTTTGGGCGTAACGGGAAACAAACCAATAAGAGCGTCATATCACATTCCCTTCGGTTAAACATGCATATAATAATTTGGGTAAATGTGTAAGCTTTATGCCTATTTTTACCATCGTCATGGACACAACAATGATTTCCCTCGTGTTTTAATATTTTTCCTTATAATAATGTATCATTTGCAAAAAGTAAAATGCATCTGTGTAGATGAGAGAATCATCTACAGTGTATGCGCGTTGTTCACACTTTTTATTATGACCAAGCATGCGCGCTTAAAATAGCATCTGAATGTACGCACAACGCGGTCAGTGGCGCAATTGTTTTATAGAACAGCAAAATAGCATGAGGGAAAGTTTGCGCCGGAAAACACCTCCTCTTTGCGCTGAACCGCCCCGGGGAGCGCAAGTGTATTTCTTAGTTAACCAACGTGTGTCTGTGAAGGGAAAAGTCCGCTTTGCGCGGGTGCAAAATAGGAATGATACATGCGTCAGTGTACAAAGTCATTTGCGCCGGGTGCAAGATAGGACCCAATATGTCAGTGGTGGCCTACATAAATCGCCAGGGGGGCATCAGGTCAGGAAACCTGCATGCGATGGCGAGAGACCTCCTCTTCTGGGCACAAACCAACCTGAGGTCTCTGAGAGCAGCGCATATACCGGGCATCCAGAATGTGGGCGCGGATATGCTTTCACGGGGCAACACTCCCCTCGGCGAGTGGTCCCTGAACCCACAGACGGTCAGTCTGATATGGAAGGTGTTTGGCGAGGCCGAAGTCGACCTGTTTGCCTCGAGAATCAACACCCACTGCAAATTGTTTTTCTCGAAGGATAGGGACGCGCTGGCCCATGTCTGGCCCAACCGTCCCCTTTATGCCTTTCCCCCCGTCTCGATGATTTCACAAGTCATCAAACGGGTCAGAGAGAGCGGGTGCCCAGTCCTTCTGGAGGCCCCTCTCTGGAAAACCAGACCGTGGTTCCCGGAACTGGATCAGTTATCAGACACAACCCCATGGCCTGTCCCACTGAGGAAAGACCTCCTCACACAGGCGAACGGGACATTGTGGCATCCGAGACCCGATTTATGGGCCCTCCATGTTTGGCCCCTCAACGGATACCCAAAGACCTTCCTGAGAAGGTCTTAAGCACTATATCTGAAGCCAGGGCCCCGTCGACTCGGCGTCTTTATGCTTAGAAATGGTCAGGTTTTTCGATCTGGTGTTCGAAAAATCAGGCTGACCCAGAGTCATGTGAGATATCTGTGGTTCTCTCATTCTTACAGGAGCTGCTGGATGCGGGTCGCTCCCCGTCCACGCTCAAAGTGTATGTGGCAGCCATAGCAGCACATCATGCTCTGGTGGCTGGCCAGTCACTGGGAAGAAACGACCTGGTCATGAGATTCCTTAAAGGTGCTAGGAGAATGAACCCCTCCAGACCTCCATCTGTGCCGTCTTGGGACCTCTCCACGCTCCTGGGGGCTCTGAAAAGTCAGCCTTTCGAACCGCTCCAATCGGTTGATCTAAAACCCCTCTCACTGAAGACCGCTCTCCTTATGGCGTTGGCATCTATCAAGCGAGTGGGAGATCTGCAGACGCTCTCTGTGAGCCCTGCATGTTTGGAGTTGGGTCCAGATGACTCCAGAGTCATCCTCAAGCCCAGACATGGTTACATTCCTAAAGTTCTCTCAACACCGTTCAGAGCACAGGTGGTGACGTTATCAGCCCTTCCTCCTTCTGCAGAGGATGGAGAGGTTAATCTTCTCAGCCCTGTCAGAGCGCTGAGAATCTATCTGGAGTGTTCTGCGTCTTTTAGACAATCAGAACAGCATTTTGTCTGCTTTGGTGGTAGATCCAAGGGGGATCCAGTCACTAAGCAAAGACTGTCTAGATGGATAGTGGATGCTATTTCTATGGCTTATACCGCAGCGGGTCAAGTTTTCCCTATAGGCATCAAGGCCCATTCGACCAGAGGTATGGCCTCGTCATGGGCTTGGTCATCTGGCATTCCCATTAGTGATATTTGTGATGCGGCCGGCTGGTCCTCACCTTCCACATTTATGAGTTTTTATAATATGGAAGTGCCTTCCCTGCAGGCAAAGGTGCTTTCGGTATGATTAAGACCCGTCGGTGGCCGGTCTTGTCATATATTACTGTGCACAATCACATTCACATATATATATAAAACCCGCTGCTGGCCGGTTGTATTTCATGCATAAACCCACTGTAGCTGGTTATATTTACATATATATAACCCGCTTTTGGCCGGTTATATGACATATATAAAACCCGCTTTTGGCCGGTTATATGACATATATAAAACCCGCTTTGCCGGTTATATTCCATACATATATAAAACCCGCTTTGGCCGGTTATATTCCATACATATATAAACCCGCTGTGGCCGGTTATAATTTCATATATAAACCCACTTGACTGGTTATATGTTCGTATACTAATAACCCTGACAGTGTCTGGGTTCATTGGTGTAGTATATTGGGTTATTTCTAACTGATGTATACTATTTTAGACCTGACGGTGTCTGGTCTATTTATACATAATTATGCGGTTATGGCTTGTTCTGTATTCTCAGGGGTCCTGAGTTGCAGTGGCAGCCAGTTACTCAGTGCGGCGTTTTGCATAGCGTCCCCACTGCGTATAGCTACGCAATACGAAGTGACCGTTCGAAAGGGAACTACTCGGTTACTCACGTAACCTCAGTTCCCTATGTTAGGGAACGAGTCGCACTATGGTAACATGGCAAGTTGTCGCTTCAGTCGTTAAACTCTGCTATAATGGCGAATTCGGGGACTATTATAGACTGAGGTCACGCCCCCTTGGCGGGCTCTGACGTGTATGACGCATAGTGTTCTCATTGGTCGCAGGTCAGAGGCGCCCGCGCCATTGGATGTGCAGCTGTCGGAGCGCAGCCTATGAGCGAGCCAGACGCTCATGTTCTATCTGTGCAGCTGCAAATGCGCTTTACATAAAGGCTTCAGTAAATCGAGGAAAAGGAGTTTCCCCCACTGCGTATAGCTACGCAATACTCGTTCCCTAACTCAGGGAACTGAGGTTACGTGAGTAACCGAGTAGATTTATATACTGTATTTATGTGTATATATATATATATTTTTTTTTACATTATTACTTAATTCAATTAATTTTAAAATAAAGAATATATTTAAAGACAATTCCCTGGAAATTAAAATAAATAAGATGAATGAACCGAAGACATTGTTTTATTCGTTTATACATTTTGACATTATTATTTAGTTAAATGATTTTTTTTAATAAAGCATTTACAATGATAGAAATAATAACAAAAACATGAATTGTAATAAAATGCAATGCAAAAAGTATTTTAATATACTTGAAATCAAAGGAAATATAATATTTTTCTCAATTGAAATGTAGACTGTGGTGATATGTTTATTTATTTATTTTTACATTTGTGCATTTTGACATTATAACTTTTTTAAATTGAACATTTATATACATTGATAGAAATAATTATATAAACATTAATTGTCATGAAGTGCAATGCAAAAAGACTTAACAGTCCTTAAAATGCTTAACGCAAACAGAAGACGCAAACTGTAATCTCTTTGAGTCTTTTTATTTTCGGGTGATGTGTGACCTGGATCTGATTCCTGGGGAGGAGTTGCATTGAATGACTCATTCCTCAGGGGCAGTTGAAGCGACCAGGCGTTTCCTCTCTCTCTCTCTCTCTCTCTCTCTCTCTCTCTCTCTCTCTCTCTCTCTCTCTTTATCACACTGTTTTTCGTTTAATTGCCCGTAGGCTTTCTATATGTTACGAATATAGGAACGTGTGAGCGTACTACATTAGGCTACAGTGTCTTGTCTTTCTAGTCAGGTAGACATTGTCAAGGCAAGACAGATTGGCATCTGACCCCTTCAATGAGATCAGAAGAGGCTTTATCCAATCCAGCACCCCAGCTATACCACTGAGACAGTTACACACTTTCTCTCGCTCTCTCTACTAAACCCCTGTGAGTCGGGATAAGGCTTAGTAAAGCCTCTGACTGACAGTATCATTATATCTATAAACCACTTGTTTTTATTTGCATATTTGCGGTGTCAGTATCATTGATTAGATGAAAGCAGCAACTCTCGGGCATTGTGTTTTGTTGTATTATATATCACCCTGTACTTTCAGGCTTTTTCCTGAATGGACTTTTCTGACTTTTCGTCACTGCAACTGACAGTAAAAGAAATGGACACAGCAACCCCCTTGATTTCAACGGAGAAAAGTGAAGCCCATTAGAATCACTCACTTCCTGATGGCTGAGCGTACTGCGCAGGCTCAAACTGAGCTTGACGACGTAGATGTGGCAACCTGTGTGACAGATGTAAATCGTCTAGTAGCTGTGCCACATACCAAATTATTTCCAATTCCTCAAAAACGTTGTTGAAATATTTTGTCCTTTTGCTTTTGGACTCTCTATCTATGGGCTTCTCCCTTGACTTTATGCCGATGCCTTTATGCCGATGCCTTAAAATGTTTTATATATATATATATATATATATATATATATATATATATATATACAGGTCCTTCTCAAAAAATTAGCATATTGTGATAAAGTTCATTATTTTCCATAATGTAATGATAAAAATTAAACTTTCATATATTTTAGATTCATTGCACACCAACTGAAATATTTCAGGTCTTTTATTGTTTTAATACTGATGATTTTGGCATACAGCTCATGAAAACCCAAAATTCCTGTCTCAAAAAATTAGCATATTTCATCCGACCAATAAAATAAGTGTTTTTAATAAAAAAAAAAAGAGTCAACCTTCAAATAATTATGTTCAGTTATGCACACAATAGTCAATACTAGGTCGGGAATCCTTTTGCAGAAATGACTGCTTCAATGTGGCGTGGCATGGAGGCAATCAGCCTGTGGCACTGCTGAGGTGTTATGGAGGCCCAGGATGCTTCGATAGCGGCCTTAAGCTCATCCAGAGTGTTGGGTCTTGCGTCTCTCAACTTTCTCTTCACAATATCCCACAGATTCTCTATGGGGTTCAGGTCAGGACAGTTGGCAGGCCAATTGAGCACAGTAATACCATGGTCAGTAAACCATTTACCAGTGGTTTTGGCACTGTGAGCAGGTGCCAGGTCATGCTGAAAAATGAAATCTTCATCTCCATAAAGCTTTTCAGCAGATGGAAGCATGAAGTGCTCCAAAACCTCCTGATAGCTAGCTGCATTGACCCTGCCCTTGATATAACACAGTGTACCAACACCAGCAGCCGACAAGGCACCCCAGACCATCACTGACTGTGGGTACTTGACACTGGACTTCAAGCATTTTGGCATTTCCTTCTCCCCAGTCTTCCTCCAGACTCTGGCACCTTGATTTCCGAATGACATGCAAAACTGAGCAACAGTCCAGTGCTGCTTCTCTGTAGCCCAGGTCAGGCGCTTCTGCCGCTGTTTCTGGTTCAAAAGTGGCTTGACCTGGGAAATGTGGCACCTGTAGCCCATTTCCTGCACACGCCTGTGAACGGTGGCTCTGGATGTTTCTACTCCAGACTCAGTCCACTGCTTCCGCAGGTCCCCCAAGGTCTGGAATCGGTCCTTCTCCAAAATCTTCCTCAGGGTCCGGTCACCTCTTCTCGTTGTGCAGCGTTTTTTGTCACACTTTTTCCTTCCCACAGACTTCCCACTGAGGTGCCTTGATACAGCACTCTGGGAACAGCCTATTTGTTCAGAGATTTCTTTCTGTGTCTTACCCTCTTGCTTGAGGGTGTCAATGAAGGCCTTCTGGACAGCAGTCAGGTCGCCAGTCTTACCCATGATTGCGGTTTTGAGTAATGAAACAGGCTGGGAGTTTTTAAAAGCCTCAGGAATCTTTTGCAGGTGTTTAGAGTTAATTAGTTGATTCAGATGATTAGGTTAATAGCTCGTTTAGAGACCCTTTTCATGATATGCTAATTTTTTGAGACAGGAATTTTGGGTTTTCATGAGCTGTATGCCAAAATCATCAGTATTAAAACAATAAAAGACCTGAAATATTTCAGTTGGTGTGCAATGAATCTAAAATATATGAAAATTTAATTTTTATCATTACATTATGGAAAATAATGAACTTTATCACAATATGCTAATTTTTTGAGAAGGACCTGTATATATAAAATAACAAAGACAAGAAAATCTATGAATCATGAATAATTTACTGCCATTGTAAGAATGAACATGTAATCATGTAATCAATAAAAAGTAGTCTGATTACCAGTATTTTAAAACGTAATATAATCTAGTTACAAGTAGGCTACTTCATTTTTGGAATCTGATTATTTAATCCAGATTAGATGTAATCAGTTACTACCCATTTCTATCACCCTGTTTTTATGCACATTTTGATGTATCGCATCAGAAACGAGTGATGGAACTGCCAAATTTCAGAAAAAAATATCCCTTAATTCGCAAAAAAAACGTTTTTATGCACGCTTGAGGTGGTTTTTGATTCAAAAAAGAGTTAATGCGAACAATGGGAGATGGAAACGCATTTGCCAAATAAATTTTGACGTAGCGAACATTAATCCTATGTGACTAATCGGCTTTTTCCGCTGATGCGTTTTTTTACTGTTGGTAACCAGTACCACCATCATCCACTCGAACAACTTGATGGAAACACATCTAATTCGTATTTGTTTTTTTAGTTTTAGTTTTTTTGCCAACTTTGAAAAGATAATAGGTCACTCAATGTTGTTTCAATTGAAATAGCAACATCACCTTCATGCCTGGCAATAATAATGGCAGTAATAAGAAAAATAAATAAATAATCAAATCCAATTTTAAAATCATAAAACCTCACATTGATAAGTAGTTGCTAAGAATGTTTTTAATGTGTTGCTATGTGGTTGCAAGGGTGTTTGCAAAGTGTCTGCTTACAGTATGCACAAATAAGCTGAAATACCTGCCTTGCAAAAAAAAGCATATCAAATCCTAAGAGAGTCGTATACTCACTTTTTCACCATTAATAACATGTGAAATTTACAACATGCATTGTTTATTGATGCTACTGAAAATAAGTGCAATATTATTTTTCACTTGTTTTCATTTTATCTGTCTCCATCTGTTTGACATCCTGAAGAGATCTTGATAGCTTGTTTTGTTTGTTCTTGAAACTAACCTCAGTTGGTTTGCGGTTAGTTGTAGCTTGGAGTGTTCATGTTCTGTCTCTGTGTGAGTATGTGTAAAATGTGGTAAAATAAAAAGAGGTGTGACAATATAGCACAAAATGGATGTTTAATTTCTAACATTGTTTTTTTTTATAAAATAGGCATAAAGCAAAGAGTTTAACCATGTTTTTGATTTATTTTTTTAAATGACAATTATTCAATATGATTCATAAAGAGACCTGCTATTAGCTGTTGTTGTTTTTTATAAACAGGCATTCAACCAGCAGCTTTGACCCATTTGACCTCCATCCTGCATGGGGAAGTGTGTCTTCCCCTTACTATGTTTGATTTCTTAGTTTTTCTTCTGAGGAATTGCTTAAAAACAAGCAACCAGCCAAGAAAAACATACAAACTTGAGGTTTTTAATTGCTTCACATTTTATGAAGTACTTTGTTCAACACACCTGGAACCTGTTTTTAGATTTGACCCAGTTAACCAGTCAGGAATCATTTTTCTTACGTAAGTGGTTAAAGTCATTATCGTAACCTTTTATAAAGCAGTTTGCCTCATCACAATCAGGTGATTTTATTGATATTCTAGAATTCGGTTGCAAATTAGAACACATTACTCAATTAGAAACATTATGAGCAGTCACAGGTGAAGTGAATGCATTTAGATAGTAAAACATTAAGCAAACAAACAGTTTTTGTAATAAACATATTGGATGCGGTGTGTGTGTGTGTGTGTGTGTGTGTGTGTGTGTGTGTGTGTGTGTGTGTGTGTGTGTGTGTGTGTGTGTGTGTGTGTGTGTGTGTGTGTGTGTGTGTGTGTGTGTGTGTGTGTGTGTATTAATGTATATATACATCATACCCATAAATACTAGAACAAGTGTTAGACAACACTGTTCTGTTGGAATATATAATACTGCTGTTCTAATTCTCTTGAGAGGAAGTGAAATGGCTTTCACAGATCTGCTGAAATAGCATGTTCTCACCAGTTTCCTGGTGGTGTGTGGTTTCACAGTACAGAGACACACACATACATTTGTGCTTTGTATACTCATGCTTTCTCTCTCACACAAAACACACTGGGAACTCATTCCAGATGTGGTTTCTTTATAGAAAAGTATATTTGTAGCTTGTTTGTTTATATATTTATTATATATTGGACATGTGCACTATAGGCCTATATATATCTGAGGCTACTCTCTTCTTTAATATATTTGACAATATAAATACTACTATGGTTCACTTTGACAAACACCTGCCCCCTATTGGAAAGATTTTTTATTGCAAAAATTATGTGACTGCAAAGATGCAAACCTGAACAAAGCTGCCTTCTATAAGGCATGTCGAAATTGAATGATTGCATAACATTCTATATACAGTATATGCTAGATGTCTTTATCTGGTCGATGCATGTATTCCGGCGGTTGGTTAAAAGGATAAAAATGTCATCTGAGGGAGCGGTAATTTTTATAACAATAACAGTTTTTATAATAAATAAACACTGTGGTAATTAAATTAGTCAACAATGAGACAGCAGCTTTCGGTTTCAGAGACAGAGAAGGACTAATGCTTCAGATGCTCACTAAAGCCCTCTTTTGGCCACTGCTGATATTGCATCTAACCATACAGCACCTTTACAGTATGTTCTCTGAGAAACACAACAATTTGTAGTATAAACATTTGCTTAGTTAATATACATTGTACGAACATATGCATTGTAGGAACAGATGTAGCCTATAAACCATAATTCAATCAATAAATTCCATCATATGCAACTAAACATAATTATTTTCCTGAAAGCCAGAAAAATAGTGGCATAATTTACATTATTGGCTTCCATCTGTCTATTGATGTCAGTAATTAAAAGAAAATAATGCTGTGTGTGTGTGTGTGTGTGTGTGTGTGTGTGTGTGTGTGTGTGTGTGTGTGTGTGTGTGTGTGTGTGTGTGTGTGTGTGTGTGTGTGTGTGTGTGTGTTTGTGTGCGTGCGTGCGTGCGTAATAATTCTTTGCACATTAACCTAACTTATTTTGTTAGATTTACTGTCTGTTTAAAAGAAGAAAAAGCAATTTCCTGTTTAAGAATGTTTAGGTTTTTTTTTTACTTGAAGACAAGAAAAACTTTTACTTGGTTGAGAGAAGCCAGCTTGTTGAAATCTAGACAGAGAGCAGCGAATTTGAAAATTTGTTAATTTGTTTACATAATTATAGAATTTAAATGTATATATATATATATATATATATATATATATATATATATATATATATATATATATATAATTTTACATAATTATGACTGAACTCAACATCTCAGCTTCTCAAACAGGGACACTGTGTGTGTGTATATACATGTACAACTGAGATGTTGAGTTCAGTCATAATTATGTATGAGATCCTGTTCTGACCTAATTAGTGCCATTAGTATCCAGGCTGAATCATTTAAGAGATTCAGTGGCATTAAATCTGTAATCCTCCTTGCTGTCCAAACTGTAGCAGCATAATTTTCTTTTCCTGCCTAAACTTCAAAGCGCAAGAACTACCCGAAGGAGGAGACACAAATGAGCTTGCATGTCCAGTATGTCTACTTTCAGTATTGCTTGATAGTTGATAGATGAAAATACTGACATCGTCCCTCTCATGTCATTCCAAATATGACTTAGTTTCTTCTGGGTGAACAAGTGTTGTATAGTTTTGCCCACTGAATAAGATATGCAAAATTAGGGCTTTCACACAAAGTGATATGTGAAAGTGATCTGGTCTGATAATTAGTAATTCACTGGGAAAATCAGATGCTCCTGCAGAAGCAAATGGAGATTTAAACATGCAGGATGATTGTGCTTAATCACTCTGAATTAATTGAGGCCAGACCAAAAAATCAGGGAAGGTTAGATTTATAATTCATACACAACGCTTGCCCCTCAATTAACTGATAATTTACTCAAATTCATGTGCTCAACCCCTGATCATAAATTTGCCAATTTATGCAATAAGGAAATAGAGATTGGGCAAATCATTTGACTGAAAGCATAGCCTGATCGCCAAACCCAACATTAACACTGGGTGTTTTGCCCTGTTAGTTGTGCTCGGATCATTTAGTTTGACGATTATGATGCAAATTACAGTTAAGGCTTCATCATAATCCTTTATTTTTTTGTGATTTATATTAGATGACAGTTTTGTTGATGGCAGTTATGAAACCCAGAAGGAAACCGTTTACACACCTGTGGTGTGTCTGTGTGTGTCTAAAGACTTGCAGAAAGGATCTGGGTGTGTAAATTGCTTCACTGAGACACTTTTGGTTGAACTGAACTTTTCCCAACATCAAGATTATTATAAAATTATATAGTTTTAGATGAAGTTAAGCAAGTCACACCGTAGAGTACTAAACATTTACTAATTTAATAGCAGTCTCCTAACAATCTTGAAAAGTTCTTATTTACTACCTGTGAAATATAAAATTAGCACATGATATCTCTTAAATTGCTATATAAGTCAATTAATATTAACATTTAAAAAGGTCTTATAAGTAAATGAGTAGAATTATATAAAGAAATTGTGCTGACATGAATTTCTGGAGGATTGGGGGAAAAGGACATTTTCTTAATTAAAATTTTCATCTAATATTTCAGAAAAATGTCTAAGCATCCTTAATGTAATAATTCTTTGCACAATAACCTCACTTACTTTTGTTAGATTTATGCTTAAAAGAAAATAAGTTTTCTTTCTTCCAATTTTCTTGTTTGAGGATTTATAGGTATTTTTACTTGAAGACAAGACAAACATACTTTTTTATTATTTTTAATCGGTTAAGAGAAGTCAGCTTGTTGAAATCTAGACAGAGGGCGGCGAACTTGAAGATCGCTCATTTGTTCAATTCTAATACTTTATACAGTATTTTATTACTCCTTTATGCTGGAATTACACCATTACAATTTAATTATGCTTATACCAATTATAGCCTACTATTAGAGCAATTATACTAAACCGTAAATTTGCACATTCGTTTTTCTAATTAACCTGTGTGATTCAGCTATAATCCTTCCCTCCCTTCCATGAGACAAGGAACCACTGTAGGCACTTCAGTTACTCATGTGAATGGGGATGTGAGTATATATACCGGACTACAGTGGAGAGAAGTGTCACAGCGCAAGAAGCCGTGCTTCCAGACAGACTTACTTTACTTCAGTAATTTGAGTTCAATAAGAACTGTTACTCTCTTCAGATTCAACATCACTCCGGAGAAAGAACCGCAAACATGTAAGTAATCAACTAAAAATTACCAAATATCATCTTTATATAGCCTAGGTACCCTGGTGAAAAAAAAAATTTGCTTGCATTAGTATACTTGCAGCCAGACTAATTTAGTACTTCAATTATGTCATTGATTAACTTGAAGTGTGCTATTTTGAAACAACTAATTTTGTATATTTTAGTTGTAATTAAATTGTAGTAAAGGATAACTTTAAGTATATTTAGTGTACTTTTGTGTGCTAAATTGGAACAACTTCAAGTATACTTAACATACTTTAAGTATATACCTGTGTAGGGACTAATTACATGCTTGATTAGTGATATACTTTATTTGTGTTACAAGTGTTACAAATTCATTGCGAGTGTCTTCTAATCATACAAGCAATATACCTGTATTATATTTGAGTAAAAAGTATACTGTATGCTCAGGTATACCTTTGGCTTATTCCAAATACTACAAATTGCACACTCTTCAATGTCTTCAATAACAGATGCACATTAATAAATAATACTTAGCTATACAAACTGCTATTGCATACTATAATGTATCTTGTAAAGTATTATTTCAATGCATTGTTACAAAGATCATTTCCAGCACACAGTTAAAAATATATCTAAAATATATTTTTAATAAAGTGCAAATAAATACACGTTTAAAAAACAAGCAGAATTTTCACTTCAAGTATATTTTTCTAAAATATATTTTTAGAAAACATACTTAAGTAGCCTACAATTATTTTAAAGTGTGTTAAAAGTTGTATTGTGAAAATAGGCAAAAACATGATGCTCATATACTTTTAATATAATTAAAGATAGTAAATGTTTTTGTTAGTAGGCTATATATTTGCAATGTAGGCTACTATTGAAAAAGGGAATATATTTCAAAATCAACAAATACTTTTTTTTTCACTATGGTTTTCTGTTCAAATTTAGAGATGGAGTCCTTAAATGATGTTATAGGCCTACAGTACATGAATGTTTAACCATTTAGGTGACAACATCACTCTCCTTCTTTCTTTTTCTGCACTTCTTTACAGCATGTCTTTTATGAGGTATGGCCAGACCAACAACTTCTGTAACATCGGCCGTTTCCCAGCCGTTACACTGGGACAAAACTACGTACAGGTGTACCAGAACCCTTGTGTGGACCCTTGCGTGAAGCCTGTGGTCGTTCCTTGTGTGAAACCTCTGGTCAAACCTTGCGTGGTTCCTTTTGTGAATCCTTGTGTCAACCCGTGCGCTAACCCTTGTGCGATCCCTTGCGACTACGTGAGACCTCGCTGTGACTATGACTGCAAGCAAGTCTTCCACAATGATTGTGCTGATGAATGTGTGCGTACCTGTGAAGGTGAGACTAGATCTGTTCTGGTTTTGTGAAACGTGTTTATTAACCCTTTGGGTTAACTTTTAGTTGTTGTTACATTTTTTTTTCTTTTACTTCATCTGAATGGTGCGAACGTTGGTTAAGGTTTTGCCATCATGGACATTATTCGAAAAGGTTAAATGGTCCTAAAAAAAAATGTCACACTTAAATAGTTTGCAGTAAAAAATTGAAACACAGCTTGTTTAGATTTATGGCTTTGATTTTCTTACAGTTTTAGAGTAAAACGTGTTTTTTGAAAATATATATTTCATATAGAATTTGAAAATGGTATTTGTATGCATTTTTTCATAACAATAAATCAATGTAAAATTGTGTACATTTTTTCAAGTTCAGTTTTTTAAACCTTTTCATTTCAGCAATAATCTGCCAAGTGTCGTCTTCAAAAAAGATACCAAACTGATGTCTGTGCGCTAATCATTAAAGATTTATGACCGTTTAAGTTGGAAATTTTATTTTCAGGTCCATGCTCAAAAAGTGAATACATGGATTATAAGTACTGCATAAATATAATTTAGTATCATAAAATCGTATAAAAATACAAAAGATTAAATAAAAGAATACAAAAAGTTCATTAAAAAATGTATTCATTTTTGACCAACAAGTGAACAGTACCAGTACAGCTCCTGATTGATTTCTTCTGCTGGTTTTTTCTCAGATTTGGTTCTGCAGGTACGTTGTGTTGACCTGATGAAATCCTGGAAGTGTCAGAATCGTCTGGAGCATCACACCAATTGTTATCGTAGTGATCACCTCATTGTCCGTAGAGGACAGTGTTTCCAGATGTGGGTTGAGCTTTCCCGGCCGTTCAATCTGAAATGTGACAAACTTCACCTGGAGCTGAGACTTGGTTGGTTAAGTCTTTTTGATGAGGTTGAGTTTTGTTTTACTTTTAGTGAATGATAATAACCCTGGTTATTTCTTGCTGTTTGTATTTTACAGGTAATGCTCCATCAATATGCAATGGCACTCTGGTGATTGTTCCATTAGTGGAAGAATTCAAAAAATCTCGCTGGGAGGCCAAGATTGTCGAAAGGGTGCAAAACCGAGTCAAGCTGTGTGTCTACTCCCTTCCGACTGCTTGTATTGGACGATACAGCCTCACCGTTGTGACTTGCGGCCCAAGAGGCAGAGCCACGTCATCATGCAACCCTTGCAATGACATTTACATGCTGTTCAACCCCTGGTGTAAAGGTATGTACAGTATGAAGAGGAAGAGAATTGCATTTCAGACTTTTGAACGCAATGTTTCTTGTAAACTGTGCACTTCAGAAATCCCATGCAGAAGACTGTAAAGATGTGTGGAAAAAATGCTATAGTCTTCATATTAATTCATTTTTAATACAGGACTGTAGATGTGAGAAATCGTGCAAACAAAAACATGCTGCACTTATTTATTTGCAAGATATATAAATATATTATATAAACCTACTAGAAATGTTTGCAATATAGGCTGTATTTGTCTATTTCTACAAATGTCTTTGTAAAGAATGGCACTGGATGTTAATCGAGCATCGACCCAATATTAGGAACATTGGTTATTATAATCGGTAAATGGTTGTAATACGGAATCAAGAAAAATCAAATGAAACCATTATCGAAACTACAGTATATCAAGCTTCCCAGTTAAAATGTCAGCACTCTCTTTCTTTATTAGATGACTCAGTGTACCTGGATGAGGAGGCCCAGAGAGTTGAGTATGTGTTGAATGACATGGGCAAAATCTTCTATGGAACTAAACATCAGATCGCATCCAGAACCTGGAACTTTGGCCAAGTAAGAGCCAAATTTCTCATTAATATATGTCAAAATGTTTGCAATGGAATATGTTTGATCTGAAGTGTTGGAAAAGAAGCATGGCATAAACCACAGGAATTGCACACTGCATGGCAAGCATCTTAACCTTTAAGTTCTCTGATCCTTAGTTTGATGAAGGAGTCTTGGCTGCGTGTTTCTTTGTGTTGGAGAAGAGTGGTGGACCTTGCTCAGGATGGGGAGACCCTGTTAACGTGGCCAGAGTGGTGTCTGCTATGGTAAGTCTTCATTTTCCTCATGAAGCCTAACAAACTTCCTGATGGGCTCTATGCTTCATCTGAATGATGCAGTCATGACTTGATGATGTTTAGCAAGAGAACAGATAATAATGTAGCACTCTTCACACTTTCACAGATTAATGCCAACGATGACTGTGGTGTTTTGGTGGGTAACTGGTCAAACTGCTACGGAGACGGAACTTCTCCTACTTCCTGGTGCGGAAGCAGTGCCATCCTGAAACAATACCACAAATGTGGAGGAAAATCTGTCAAATATGGACAGAGCTTGGCCTTCGCTGGAGTCACCAACACACGTAAGAGTTCAGGTGGAATGGACAAGGAGAAAATAAGGGTTGAGAAAGTGGTTGTAGATGTAATGCACTTCTTCTTCTCTTTCTCGTAGTGTTGAGATGTTTGGGCATTCCTACTCGTCCGGTCACAAACTTCTGTTCTGCTCATGACACCGATGTGTCTATGACAGTAGATATTTATCTTGATGAGAACTATGGTCTGATCGATAACCTGAACCGTGATTCAATCTGGTAAGATTCTGTACAAACCTCTTTCATTATGCAACATCAGCAACAGTGTCAGCTATAGTATCATTAAGCAGTATTATCTAAATTGATTTTTGATTCCATTGATTTGAAATTGTCATTTACAAAAGTAGTTGATTATATAGATTCCAAGTAGGAATTGAGACTATATCTTTACAATGGCTTTCATACGGCAAAGCTGAATATGCATTTTGGCGATAGCAGCTTTGAAGAGCACTGCCTATTGGTGAGAAAATCTAAATGCACTGAATATAAATTGAATATCTGATAAATGTTCTAATTGTGATCACCTTAACTATGCAATGTTCTAGACAAAGCACAAAGGGATGAATTTGCATGGCAATCTTTTCTTGTGTCCTCTTGCATTGCATTATATTTCTGTCTTCTCTGCTGTGATGTGAATCCTTCTCCTTCTCTTTGTGTAGGAACTACCACGTGTGGAATGAGGCCTGGATGGCTCGTCCCGACCTCCCATGCGGTTTTGGAGGTTGGCAGGTGGTTGATTCCACTCCTCAGGAGACCAGCCAGGGCATCTTCCGCTGCGGGCCAACATCTGTTGCTGCGATCCGCAGTGGACAGGTCTTCCTTAAATATGACACTCCCTTCGTTTTTGCTGAGGTACGAACATGCCTTGTAATTGGAGATTTAAATATAGGGTTTTGATGCAATTATTCCAGATCATGCGAATCTCTTTGTAGCGTGCACACTATCTTATGGTAATAGTGTTAGTGTTTTGCAGTAATATTCAGTAATATAATTGATTGGACTGCACTGACACTATCAGATGAGAACAAAACTTGAACTGAATTGAACTAGATAATGAGTGCTTTACAGTAAAATTTGCCTCATATTTGATGAAGCTTGCATCATTGGTTTCCTGTTTTATTACATTTTCTTGCTGTAGGTGAACAGTGACGTAGTCTTCTGGCAGAGAACAGGATGTGGAACCTTCGCTGTGATCCACATTGACAAGAACGCAGTGGGTCACTGCATCAGCACCAAGGCTGTTGGCTCAGACAAACGTGTGGATATCACAAACCACTACAAACACCCAGAAGGTGAAAAGTCACACACATCATTTAAAGACTCTTTCACTCGGAATAGTTGTAATAGCTTCCCTCCCCATATCCTTCAGGCTCAGAGGAGGAGCGTTGTGCTGTGGAGACAGCCCTTCGTCATGGCTCCAAGAGATGCACATACCCACTGCCCTGCGCTGAGGATGTTGTCTGTGATGTCACCATGAAAGGTGATGGACCATGTGTGGGCAAGGATGCCGTGCTCTGCATCGCTCTGAAGAACAAATGCAGCTCACCTCGTAGCGTCACCCTCCACAGCCATTTGTCGGCCACATACTACACCGGAGTCCAAAAGTCCCTGGTGAAGAAGGACCAGACCTGCTTTGAGCTCAAAGCCAGTGAATGTAAGAAATGAAAGAGCTTAGCTAAAGTTGAGAATGTAAAAATCCGTTTATGTTCTTCACTGCAGAATGGATTTTTAACATTATTGTATAACACACAAAAAATATATAGTGCCTCGCACACCCGAATACAGTAACTAGAAAAATATAAATCCCACAAACTAGAGTTTAAAGATTTCAGTCAACAGATGAATGTTTACATTTATTCATTTTGCTGAAGCATTGATGCAAAGACCATACATCAAGCAGCTCTACAGAAGGCAATAGTGTCTTTATTCAGTTGAAGATTCATCAATTGTGAAACTTAGAGACTATAATCACATCATGTCTAATATGAATTGTTCTGATATGATGGGGATGAGGATTTTACTGTTACTTTCAACAGAAGCATTGGTATTTATCATTGTTTATCTCTTGTTCCTCTTTAGCCAAGGTTCTGGAGTGGGCCCTGCGATATGAGGATTACAAGACTCACCTTGTGGATCATTCAGCCATGATGCTCACTGTCGCTGGACGGGTCACTCAAACTAAGCAGATTGTGGCCAAACGCTTCAACTTCAGGATGTGCACACCAGATCTTGTTATTTCTGTGAGTTTGAATAACTTTAAATCTATACTTCACCTGCTGGACATAGTGTGTGTTTGTTGATGAAACTATACAATTTATCACCCTGTCTTATGGCTAGAAGTAAAATCAAGAACTACTGATGATTATTAGCTGGGTGGAAAATGGAGTCTTTAGCATGACTGTAATCTGTAGTATGGTGTTCATTTGGATTGTGATTTTCAGCCTGGATGTGATTGTGTGGTGGGCAAAGAAGTGCCAATCAAAATCACTTTCCAGAACCCACTGCCCTGCGTGCTGAAGAATGTCATATTCCGTATCGAGGGACTGGGACTGAAGCACTGCAGATCCATTAACTATGGGTAGGAAATTAATTGTGTTAAACTATACAAAAGAATGGGACGTGTAACATGCTACTATTCATTTTTATTGGTATATAAATAAATTCTTACTTTTTGTCTGTTTATCAGTGACATTGCAAGCCAGGCCACAGTGAACCTGACGGAGACATTTATTCCCAAGTGTCATGGCCCTCACAAAATTCTGGCCTCACTGGATTGTCCTCAACTCACTCAGGTTCATGGCTTCACCAACATTGTTGTCAAAGAAAAGTGAACAAGCACTCAAATAACCGGAGGACCAGAAAGCTTTCAGCATGCTTTTCACGTGGATTGATTTGCAGAGTAAAAAAAAATGGTATTTTAGTTACAGTATGTAATCTCTAGTGAAAATGGTAAACCAAAGGGTGCATTTAATCTCGGGATCTTGATTTTAAAGGGATGATTTATGGCTGACATTGTGAGTTATATTTTGGAATATGTGATGTAGTTTCACATATCATAAGACAGATTGCAAATATTCAATCATTCTAGTCATTTGCTTTCTTATGTTATGTAGTCAACCTAAACAACTGACAATTTGTGGTTGTGTTCTATGATTTATTTTCTTCTTGTAGCTGCACTGATAATCTGTCCTCAATGCTGCATCAATAAAAGTCATTAACTTGCAGTACATGTGTGTTTGTGATGAGTAATAATGAATCTGTAGACGAAATGGTCATGATGTTATACGTACAACAAGTAATGGCACAACACGTACAACAAGATAGTGTATGAGCGTTAGAACATTACAGTGTACACTCCTGGGCAAAAAACTAAACAAAAAATTGGCCAAACCCAAAATGGTTCAACATTAAGCTTTTAATTGTCTTTAACAAATTATTGGTCAGGAAATTAGCAAAATGTGAGAAAATACACCACTTAAAAAGCCATTGAGGACTCAGAAAACCTTTCAAAGGCAGAAAGACGTTTTTAAATGATGTCAAGTCACCTTCATTTATAGCGCTTTTAACAATATGGACTGTTTCAAAGCAGCTTTACAGTGATAATAGGAAATTAAAGTAACAGTGATTCTTTTGGCTTTACAGGACCTCTAGAATAAAGTTATTGTCCAGCTAAAGTAAGTTTTGATCGATTCACTTCCGTTGCAAAGATCATTAGTTATTAATTAAGGGGCCGCTTACACGACACCGTTCTAACAGAAAACCCTTAAAGCGCTCCGGCCCGCTAATTCACACAACAACAGTTCCTGGTGGCTCGAGGACGCAAACCTTGAAATAGGTTCCAAGGTGCAAGACTTGAGAAAAAAAAAAGAAAAAAAAATATATAATATATATATATTTCCATCTCTGCGCAAGCTTTAAAAACGCAAACTTGTGAAAACGCTGATGGCGTGCACATGCGTATTACGTGTTTAGTAAATAGGCCTTCACAGTGGAGAGACTAGTTGACACTTGAGGACTGTATGAACCACTGAGCCACTGCTGCCCCGCTTTACAGGGGGGTTGCTTTAGAAACTTGAAATTTTGTGATTCGCAGTCTCCATTCCAGTACTGCACAGTCATGGTGGAATAGAAAATGTACTTCCCCAAACTGTTCCCACAAAGTTGGAAGCATAGTCCAAAATGTCTTGGTATGCTGATCGAAGCACTAAGATTTCCCTTCACTGGAAAACAGCCCCATGCCATTATCCCTCCTCCACCAAACTTTACAGATGGCACAATGTTGTTAGGCAGGTGAAGTCCCCTGGCATCTGCCAAACCCAGACTCACCCATCAAACTGTCAAACAGAGATTTGTCACTCCACAGAACATGTGCTTTACACCTATCCACCCGATGACTGGTATTGTACTGGCTGACGTGAGGCTTGCAAGCAGTTGCTTGGCCTTGGAAACAAACCCCTACCATGACGCTCCTGCCACAGTTTTTTTGCTCTTCAGCTATGGAAACAGCAGAGCGTTGGTGACTTTAAGGTGGCTGTCATAAAAACTTGTATTCATAACGGGTTTATTCAAACATACATTAGAGGTAGGGAAGGCAATTAGCAATAGCAGGTTAGCTTTGAAAGCATGAGATCCCCCCTTCCCTTTAGAGCGTCTCCAAAGCCACACCTCCTTGAAAACACATGAATGCACAAAGCAGATTCTGCAAAGCATCACGTGACAAGAGACGGCGTTAAATTACCTAATGTCTCAAAGCACATAATATTACTATAATAATGAACATAAACAACTTAAAGAGCACTGACCTGTACCACCTGACTACTGCAGATTCATTTCAGCTGATAGTGTTGGTAAATTACGTCATAGCATGAAACATGATGATGCACGGAGGTATGGAAATACACATGTTGACAGGCAAGTAGGTAATCGTACCATTGCACATCGCTCCTACACCTTCCATAGATGATATATATATATATATATATATATATATATATATATATATATATATATATATATATATATATATATATATATATATATATCCAAATCTGAAGTTTTAGACAATTTAACTTAGTGATTTCTATCAGGATGTGAAGAGACTTTCAACCAGCATAACAAAACGAAAAAAAAATCTGGAACAAATCACCTACCCTCAGTGGCGGTTCTGCATTGAATTACACCCTGGGCGAGACCACCTTCGAGCGATGAATTTGTCATTAAAATGTCATTGTACCACTGTAGTTCAGGTCAAGAAAAGTATACATGACTTGAAACTACCTACAGATTTGAGAATTCCATTGGCTTATTACAGGGCCTAATGTTAACCCAACTGATGGAAATAAATAATAACTGGTCTTGTAACAGTTTTGTTGCAAAGCACAATATTATGGTGAAATTAGATCTTGTGTTTGTTGACTTAAAACCTAATGATTGTTGTATAAGCATAACAAGCATCATAGCAAAAAGGCTAAGAAACGTAAGAGACAAGTTACCCACAATTAAGGGCTAATATTAGCCCTTCATTCATGACAACATGGATACCGTCATACCACAGAGAGAACATAGTTGCATACCTTTATCTTTTGCTCGTTTCTCCTCTTCTTCTTTTCTTTTTTTTCTAAATTGTGCACCTGATGGCTTTGACCTTTTCCATCTCTGTTTATTTGCCACTCGACAATCAACAGATTTCCCATCCACCGCCGTCACTCACGTCACGAGTCACAGCCAGAAGTCAAGACTTAACCAATTCATCTTGTTGAGGTGACCCATATAATCGTTTTGTATTTCTTATTTTTATTAGCCATTTCACACAATTAAGAAAAAAAAAATTTGCAGGAACTATAGACCTGTATTTATAATATTATGAATGAAATGTGCGTTATTTTTGAAGAAAGTCGAGGTGGTGTGACTGACTTTAGCCCACTAATAGAGTATTGCTCTATACAGTGCTCCTGCTACATGTGCCGCACCACCTCTGTGTGTGGTGTGTAAATGCTCTAATCTGTTAACATGGGCGCCGAAAAAAATACGCACTGCTAACGCGTGCAGTGTGAAACCGGCGTCACATATGGCACCTTCTCAGCAAGCAGGGGCGCCAATTTTCCAATTCCCCACACAGTGAAATGATAGATAATACAAAACTGGTCGTGCCGCCTCCCATGTGACATGAAAACATGCCGCCCCAGGCGACTGCCTGGTTCGCCCGTGCCTAAAACCCTGCTTTTAAATAGTGAAGAACAGACCAAGTAAAAAAAAACAATGACTATGTAATATAGTGGATATACCAAAATGCTCCTATAGAGTTGATAGAGTTAATTTGTTTTCTAATTAACTCATTGATTGTCAATGAATAGCTTTTTAACATGTAAATGTATCTGACATAACATTGACGTGGTGGCATTACATAAGACATAATGTATTTCGATAAGTTGTACTGTATCTTTCAACATACCTTCATGTTCATTCATATTTATTTCATACTATAACTAGTAGGCCTAATAGAAAAAAGAGATGATCAGTGCACACTCTGCACATGCTGCTGGTTGAATTGGCTATAGGTACAGCGATTTATCATAACACATTAAAGAGCCACATGGTATTTATGGTTTAATTTCTTTATAAATTTTGACAGAACTACAACTGAGGCTTTAAATCAAAAGTAAAATGCAAAATTGTTATTGCGATTTTTTTTTTCAATTCCCCTTGGCGCCGCTAGTGGCGCTGAATATTTCACCTTTGAAATCCTGTCAGTTACAGCAACTTCAGCAAGCAAGAAAGATTGTGGCTGTGTGCCAGACAGCTTCTGCTACAGTTGAACTTAAGGTAGTATACGAGCTTCCAATCAGCTGAAAACGTTTCGAAACTATTACACGAGGGTTTATTCTCCAAATGTTATCATTTGTGAGCAGAATACGTTACAAAATGGACACGAGCTGCGCGCGTACAGAGACTTGGCTGACAGAGGCGGGAATTTCGAAGGTGTGACAATTTTACTTTATGTCTATAAGTATAGTGATTTTTTTTTGGATTTTTAAATTTCTGAGAATATAAGAATAACGAAATAACATTTTCTCCACCACTGAGGACAACTTTCATTGAACAATTTATCACAAATTGTACGATTGTCGTAATGTGTAGCCTAAACGTTATGAACACACTTACAGTAGAAAGCAAGTCCATATAGCCCACACTGTGAATGTGTTTATCTTATAGCCTACTAATAATATTTGTAATAATAATTATACTTATATTGATCATTTAAATGTGTTTGTCTCATATCTATATTTTCCAATAATCAAAAAGAAAATGTATGCTACCTTAAGAGCATTACATTTTATGACTATGCTATATATTTATAATAAATCAGTATTTCACATCATAAACAGACATGATTCATTTAAAATATGTTTTATTAATGCTGCGACTGCACAGAGATCAAGATTAACAACAAAGTGATTAAGAGAAAATAAGCCACATGTTTCAAAGGTTTTCATTGACATTATTACTTATTAGCATTAATTTCAGACAAAATCATAATCTGCATTAGAAGGAATTACTAATCCCATATCCCAACACATTTCTTAAAGAAGGGAAATTATTAATCAACAGGATGTAAATCACAATATTTAGAAAACAAGTTCCAAGGCCACAATCAATCTGTAACATTTTTCTTTAGTAGATGAAGTGAAACAGTGTTTGCAAATCATGTGAAACACACATTGGAAAATTTTACTGAAGCATTTAATCAACAACACTTTTTTTTCTAATCGAAATTTCCTCTCTTACGGTTATTGGATTGGTTTAACAGTCCTGTTTGACCACAAGGTTGGTGAATCCATGCACCTGAGTGAGCTGAGGACAGTCAAATGAAGCCAGAAGTTTCTGCTGGCCGTGACACTTGGGAACAAACTTCTCCGTCAGGCACACAGTGGCATGTCCTGCAATGTCACTGAGGAAGAAAAAGGATTATTTAATATTACTATAATTTATATATTTTAAAATAATTGTATATAATTAATTGGAGAATCTAAGAACAGAATAATACAAATATTATTTAGTATTTAATCGACCAATTCATTAAATTAATTATACCCATAGTTAACAACTCTGGGTTGCTTCAGTCCAAGTCCCACAAAGCGGAATACAGCGTTCTTTAAGACACAAGGCAGTGGATTCTGGAAGGTGATTTTGACTAGCACTTCTTGACCCAGGACTGCATCAGATACAGGCTGAGAAGAACCACATACAAGACACAATTTAGCACTAAATTATTTCAGCTGATCAACAGAAAAAGTTGAATACTTTAAACTCACAGCGAGAACTAGATCTGGAGTGCGCAGCCTGAAGCTGTACTGGGTGGCCAGAATCTGCTTAGTCTGAGCGACGTGTCCAAAGAGGTTGAGCATCAGTGGGGCGTGATCCACCAGGTGCTCCTTATACTCGTCATAACTCAGGGTCCACTCCATAGGTTTGCCTATAGTGGGAAAAGTGATATGCTTTCATTACAAGTCTCTATTTTAAATAACTAACAGATTGTGTGCTAATTTGCATTATTAACTTTACACATAAGCTGCACCAGTAACTGTGTGGTCTCATGTATTGCAACTCAAACTTGATCATTTCTCACATTCAGAGGGCTTGAGCTCGATGCATGTCTGGTCTCTCTTCAGGAAGGTCTTCCTGACTCCAGTGTAGTACATGGCTGCTGCATGGCTGTGGAGGGTGACGCTACGAGGTGAGCTGCATTTGTTTTTTAGATTGATGCAAAGCACGGCATCTTTTCCCACACACAGTCCATCATCCTTCAGGCTGACTTCACAGACAACATCCTCAGCGCAGGGGAGTGGGTATGTGCAACCTTTGGAGCCATGACGAAGGGCTGTCTCTAAAGCAGCACACTTCTCCGAAGAACCTGATCAATGGAAGCAGGAGGAGGTGAAGGTACAATTAAAATTATTGATCCTTGTTCCACTTTTACTATCCAGGTTTTTTTGTTTTTTTGGCGTTTCACCTCTTATGAGAAAGACATGATAGGGAGTGTTATTGACTCAAACCTCATCCTCATATGCACCATGGCTTAATCTGTCTGGAGCATGGGTTCCACCACATCCTTTACCAATTCAAATGTAAGTATTTTGTGGCATATGTATGGATTCTTACCCAGTGGGTGTTTGTAGAGGTTTGTGATATCTACACGCTGATCTGAGCCGACGGCCTTGGTGCTGATGCAGTGACCTACTACATCCTTCTCAACGTGGACAACACCAAATTTTCCATTACTTTTCCTCTGCCAGTAAACTTTATCACTGTTCACCTAGAGACACAAGGAGACAAACAGGAATTATATGTCATTATATGTTAATCTCTGTATAAGAGAATGCCATATTAAAGGAATTAACTCACTTCTGCGAAAATGTAGGGCACGTCATGCTTCAGGAAGGTCAGTCCACTGCGGATCGCAGCAACAGATGTTGGGCCGCAGCGGAAGAAGCCCTGGCTGGTCAGCTGAGGAGTGGAATCAACCACCTGCCAACCTCCAAAACCAGATGGCAGGTCGGGACGAGCCATCCAGGCCTCATTCCACACATGGTAGTTCCTACACGAAGAGAAGAAGAAAGACAATCACTTCATGCACATTCAGAGGAACTTTTGGCGTTGATGTTCATGATACTTACCAGATTGAATCACGGTTCATGTGATCAATCAGCTGAAATTTCTCATCCAAATAAACATCACTTGTCAAACAAACATCGGTGTCATGAGCAGAACAGAAGTTTGAGACCGGACGAACAGGAATGCCCAAACATCTCAACACTATGAGAAATTATAGAAGAATAACTGCATTACATCAATCCCTTTCTCAACCCTTATCTTCTCCCTGTCCATTCTGCCTGAACTCTTACGTGTGTTGGTGACTCCAGCGAAGGCCAAGCTCTGTCCATATTTGACAGGTATTCCTCCACATTTGTGGTATTGTTTCAGGATGGCACTGCTTCCGCACCAGGAAGTAGGAGAAGTTCCTTCTCCATAGCAGTTTGACCAGTTGCCCACCAACACACCACAGTCTTTGTTGGCAATAACCTGTTAAGGAGAGATGGTTGAAAATGTTGTCTTTTTTATGTAGTAACTTCATGCATATGTACCATACTTACAACAAAGCAAATCAGACCGTTTTGTTAGGCTTTCCAACATAGATAGAAAGAAAATGATTACTCACCATGTCAGACACCCCTCTGGAAATATTGATGGGACTTCCCCATCCTGTGCAAGGGGTACAACTCTTCTCCAGCACATATAAGCATGCAGCCAAAACTCCCTCCTCAAACTAAGATTTAGATGGCAGAGTGAGGAAATTAGAAATTGTGAAACATCTGGAATGCTATCTTTTGTAACGTTTTTTCTTGTAACATGCAGTCCTTTTGAAATCAAGGGTTTTGCAGAGTTTTCCTGACATTTGGAATGTATGAACAAAAGTCTAACTCTTACTTGACCAAAGTTCCATGTCCTGCAGCCAATCTGCTGTTTAGTTCCATAGTAGATTCTGCCCATGTCGTTCAGCACATACTCAACTCTCTCCGCCTCTTCATGCAGGTACACAGAGTCATCTGAGAACAGAGAACATTGGACTTGAAGCTTCATAAAGTTTTAATCGTGCTTTCTTTCTTATCTCCGCATTCAATTTAACCTTCATATAATCAGGTTTCAGTGTAATGAAACGTGTACCTTTACACCAGGGGTTGAACAGCATGTAAATGTCATTTTCAGGAACACATGGTGAAGTGAATCTTCCTCCTGAACAATGAGTCACGACACTGAGTTGGTATCGTCCAACGCAAGCAGTCGGAACAGAGTGCACACACAGTTTGAGTCGGTTTTGGCCCTTTTCAACAATCTTTGCCCCCCAGCAGTCTTTCTTGAATTCTTCCACTATTGGAACGATCACATAAGTGCCGTCCCGGATTGATGGGATATGACCTGTAAAGCACACAGAAGAACAAGTGATTCAAGTGAGCGTAGAAATGCATGTTCCTCCTCTATACTGTATCTGCATGTCCTATATTGTCATCCACGTACAGGTCATACAGTAACTAACCTAGTTTCAGCTCCAGGTGGAGTTTGTCACAACTTGGATTGAAAGGACGGCACAGATCAACCCACATATTGAAGCACTGTCCTCTACGGACGATGAGATGATCATCAAGGAAACAATGTGTGTGATGCTCCTTACGATTCTGTCCGCTCCTGCACTTGATAAGATCGACTTTACTCACCCGGAGGACAGTTTCTGAGAAAACGAAAAGGCAGAAGACAGCCCATTAAATATCAAACAGATCATTCATTGCGTTATTACAATAACACATTTCCCATCATGCATTGCAGGACAACGATCTACGACTCTTGCGATCACCTCCACCTTCTCACTTGATTGTGCAATCTTCCACGCGCTCCTTGATGACAACTTCCTCAGTCTCATAATCACAGCATGGAGTGTGACATAGTTGCAAGGTTTAGTGTATGGAGTAGTGCAAGGGTTAACACAAGGGTTAACAAATGGGTTGATGCATGGGTTCACCCATGGCTTTATACAAGGATTTGAGTGTTGGTTCACGTATCTATTTGTGCATGGGTTCATGTATGTATTTGCGCATGGGTTCACGTATCAGGGCTCTAGACTAACTTTTTTTCTAGGAGCGCACTGTAGCCCCTGACTTAATTTTAGGAGCTCAAGCTGAAAATTTAGGGACACACCTTAAATTAGCTTGCAATGCAATTATTAACATTTCCCCCAAAATAACTGTAAGACTGACACATTCTTTAATAATAAATAGACTTTACGTACATATATTACAATGTGCAGTTTTATTTTAAGTTCACAGGGGCTCCAAACTAACATTTGAGGGCATCAGCACCAGAGCCACTGAGTTCTACAAAAAATATCTGGTAGCACTGGGGCTGACAATAAAGCACTAAGCTTAATTTTAGGGTGTAGATGATGAAAAAAGATGAAACTTTAATTATTATCATTCATAAAGTCTTAATATTAATTAAAAAGCAAAACTAGTGAAAAAATGTATATTAGGGAGTGAAAATAGCCAATAAGCATCCTGATCGAGATCGGCCCACGACTGGCATGTTCGGGGCGCTGCGCTGTCTATTATTGGTCCGAACTAATAAACGGTCCGTGAAGCATAAATGAGTAGCGCATTTTCGTTCTGGTTTCAATTTGTTTGCATTCGCTGCTCGGCAAAGTTGTGGTCACGCCAGCGCGACCTAAATAAATATTTATAGTTTGGAGCCCTGCGTATTTATTTGCGCATGAGCTTACACACGGATTTGTGCAACTGTTAGCATAAGAGTTTGCACATGGGTTAACACTAGGGTTGGTGTAATCCGGTGCGCAGCATTCACCTTTCCAGCTGTCATCGTCCTGCTGGTTGAACTCTGGGAAACGGCCGAGGGTGCAGAGATTTTGGCATGGGCTGATTGCAGAAGGCATCCTGTCAGAAAAAAAACAAAGACTTTGAAGGATGAATTAAAAGATACAATACATTAAGATTAAGATCATCACTTGTTTGCACAAGTACAGGTGGATCATTCATAACTAACATCTCTTGAATCCTTTCTAAAGTATTCACTTAAATATTAAGTCTATGAGCACTCAAATCATGTTTCTAGAACTCAAGCTGCATTTAATAGGCAGCAAGGTAAATCATCTTAACCTTTTTCTTTTGGTGGGTTATTAAGGGTCCAGAAAACAATTAATAAGTGCAAAATCAAACCAGATAAGAAGCCTGAAGTGAAGTCAAAGTTGATTACTTACATGTTTTAGTCCTTGTCCTTGTTTAAAAGACACTGAACCGAGAACTTGGTTTACTTAAGCGAGTTAACAGTAAGTCCTGCTTTAACCAGCTCTTCTTTCCACTGCAGCCCTGGATATATATACTTCATGTCTATCTCCACCCCTTCCACATCTCTTGTGATAAAGAAGATAGGATTTTGGGTGAGTGACATGTTAATTTGAATGTTTTGTTTAGGGATTTAAGTCTAATTAATGTCTTAGTTTAATTGGTCTGTACTGACAGAGTAAGGAGGAAATGCTAATTTATAATGACCAAATGCCAATGCCAAACTAGTCATGGCAAGGTTACAGGAGTGATTAACAGATAATGAATTAGTTTTACTTGTACTTACATTACACAGTGCTTTGCAATTGTCATACAGTTTATGTGTTTCTAACATAAACATACCTACATAGCAACAATAATAATTAAATATGACACATTTGTTGTTATATGTGGGATTATTTAGGGCAGTAGAACAGTGTCACTGCTAATTGAACATATAAGTCATCATCACCGTATGTATTTCAGGTTTGCATAGTAAGTGCTAATGCACTGGGTGTACTACTACTACTTAGTGTAATGGTAAAATTCATGTATAGTTTTACATTGTACATCTTCGTTTTTAAATATGCACTTATTTAGTCACTTCATGTAAAATAGTTGCTTTATTTACTTTATTCTTGTGAACAAGTACAACAGGTTCTGATGTCAACAGCTACATAACAAGGACATGTTATTATAATACTGGTGCTTAGTTGTTTGAGTATATGAGAATAATACGATAATACACATAAGTAAAAATATATTCAGGGGAAAAAAGAATAACTGGTTCCTAAGTAATGAAATAATGATGTAGGTGATGGATTCAATTCTGTGAACAGATACAGAGATTAAAATTCTCTCATCATGCAGATCTGTAAAGTAAGCACACTACAATTAGGGGTGTGAGTTATACAAAACCAGTGATCTTGATGTAGAGCAAGAAGTATATTTTCCCAGCACGCAATAGATTTGCAGATCAGCTTGTGATTACACATTAACATAACCATGTCTTTACCCAAAAGAAACTAATATTTTCCCATCAGACAGCTACCTCTACCTTTATAAGGTACTCTATATGAGTATTTGCTACTGTTGTTGAGTGTGTATATATATATATTATATAAGTTTGCTTTATATTTAATTTTTTGTTATTACTTTAAATTGGGTCAAATGTGAAAATGCTTTAATTTAGGATTGTTCTAGTTTAATATAGTTCTTTTCATTGCAAATTATATGATCAGTAAAAGTTGAATAAAATTAGAATTGATTTGTCTGTATTTTGTTTGTCTCTTTTATATACAATATAAAATATATATATATATATATATATTATATGCATACGATTATTGTAATCACAGTTTGACGGTGTGATTACAACATTCAGTGAGTCACTGATAATTCAAACGTGCTGAGCCAGAGACGAACATGCTCAGTGCTTTTCGTATCACAACTATTCATAGTGCAGCAGATTAATGACATATTTCAAGAGAATCGTTCAAATTGGTATACAAGCATGAAATTTGGCACAGATACACTCTAAGGGTCACATTTTGGAAAAAGGTGTTGGCCACCCACAAAAATTCAACAAGGTGGCCATTTTGTCAAGATGGCTACTATTTCTCTTGAATCCTTACATCAGTTTTTCAAAAGGTGATGCTATCATCAAATTTGGTACAAATATTCTTCAAGGAACATTCTCATGGAAAAAGGTGTGTGCCACTCAAAAATTCAAGATGGTGACCATTTTCAAGATGGACACCATTTCTGTCAGAGCTCAATTTAATGTGTTAAGGAAGGTTTTGTTTAATAGAGTGAACATCATTACACAACCAGGGCACACTGGTGACTTCACTGCTGTGAAACTCAGCATGGGGTTCCGTGTCAGCTGATCTAGTTTTACTTACACTGTAGTTCTTGACTAGTAGTAATAGTATAGCTAAGTTTAGTGTCCCAAATGCTGTCTAACAGCCCCTCATCAATTAGCTAGTAATAGATGTAGTTAGATAGCCGCACCTAGATGTAGTTAGAGAGCCGAGCCAAGGGTAAGCGGGGCGATACATGACTTGTTCATGTATGGTTACCTGTAAAGTGTGCAGATCACACGGGACTTAAATGGCACTGGATGAATGATCGGGCTAGGTGTAGGTGATCCGAACCTAGTTGTATCCCATACCTGAATGTGTACTGTGTCTATGATTGAGGTGGTAAAAGGATAACCTCTCGGCCTTAATCGGACAACAAACCCCCAAAACGGCAAATGAAAATCCCATGTCAGCCAAGAGGCCAACTGATTGGATGAAATGTTGTCTTTCTCAGACAGACACAAAGGAGCCCCTCCAATCACCACCTACCCATCACGTTTCTCAACATGATGGCTATAAAATGATTGCCACCAACATTCCACTTTTTCACAAAATCAATAAAATGCCAATGACCCTGGACCTGGAACGACTGGATGAAGGTGGTCGTATAGAAGCTATTTTGAGTAGGAACCAAGCGAAGTGTCACGAGAATTGTCGACTTCGGTTCAACAATACATAGTTACTTCGTGCCCAGAAGCAACAGAACTAAACCAATCAGTAATTTTTTTTTTTTTTCATTCCTTCCTTTTAACTCAATAATTTAACCCAACGGAGTACACTATTTAAGCAACACCCACCTTGAAAAATTAATCTTGAATTTTTGCGATTGCCTTTTTCTAAAAGTGTGGCCATTAGAGTATTTTTGCTAACATGCATGTGTGCATCAGTGTACATATTACCGAAATGACGGCCATCTTGGAAAAGGTCTCCATCTTGAATTTTTTATTTGGCCATCCAATTTTTCCAAAAAGTGACCTTAACAGAGTATTTGTGGCATATTTTCTGTATCACTATTTGGAAACAGTGGCAATGAACATAGGACAGGAATGGCAGCCATCTTCAAAAATGTTTTCCATCCTGAATTTTTACTGGCGACTTCCTTTTTCTAACAGTGGCCCTTCCTCTCTGTGGACTGCATCTTGCCATGGTGTAGAGGCTTGTGTACTCCAATCAACCTGAGAGCTATGCCGGCGGGGAATTTATATCCCTGGCAAGTTTAACTGAGCCGGACAGGTCAAAGGAGAGGAGGCAGACAAAGCAGACATTATGACTATTTGACAGAAATGGTGACCAACTTGAAAATGGCCGCCATCCTGAATTTTTGAGTGGCACATACCTTTTTCCAAAAGAGTGTTCCTTGAAGAGTATTTCGGCCTAATTTTAAGCTTGTATCACCATTTGAACAATTTAAATAATTAATATTCAACATGAATGGTGGCCATCTTTGAAAATGGCCGCAATATTGAATTTTTGAGTGGCCAATGCCTTTTTCCAAAATAGTGACCCTTAGATAGTATCTTTGCCAAATTTCATGCTTGTATATCAAAGTGAACGATTTTTTGTTTACTAATCTGCTGCACTATCAGTGTTTTTAACCACATGTTTATATTAGGTTTCAGACATTTAAATAGACATTTATAGTTGGTTACAAATTCCATAAACTGATGGAAGCTGCAATAATAATCCTTTCAATTATAATTTGACGAAGTGTTTTATTCATTTTAGATATGCATTGTGTAGGAAACTAAAAATGTACTGTATTTTTCTTCCATTTCACAGGCCACTAATGTATTTTGGGAAAAATGGATGAATTTACGTGATGTAAATTCGAAAAATGCAGTTCTCTAAATTGTAGTTCAAATTAACATGGCGGCGCCCACTGCATGCCATCAGGTGTTTAAATGACGAAACACATTCACTGCCACATATTTTATAATTGGAATATATTATATAGTTCATGATATAATTAACAAATGTGTGAAAAAAATTAAATAAAAGCGATGTTCCAATATAATGTTCTAAAATAAAAATAAAAACTCACTCTGGGGGCTCAGCTAGAATATAGAGCCCCTAGAATATATAATATATCATTACATATCTGAAATACTTAGATTCATGTGAATGACTCAAATTTGGATGCCTACACTCAAGTAAACTTGCACACACGTATAGTCCAACCCACTGAATATACACTCCCGCTGTAAATGACACGTAGGGATTGGTGTGTTTATATATACATTTATTATAATTTGAATATTATTGCAACATACATTAGGCATAGCTTTCATAATGGATGTTAGATAATTCAACAACTCCATTTTGAATGTTGGTCCAGATTATTATTATTACCCAGAAATACTACAGACTTATCATAATCAGTGTTCGAACTATACCGCGTCCTTTGGGGGAGCCCACTTGTTTTAGTTTTTTGGGGGGGTTTGATGTTCGCGCACTTGCGCGTGCCGAGGACTGAAGCGCCTTTCAGACAGGACGTGGAATGCGTGGCGCTGCACTATGAAACCCATTCATTTCAAGGACTTCCACAGATACATAACAGCTACAAGTGTGCACTATGCAAGCACTACATGATTCACCCTATTATACTTTATCGACACAAATTGATAAGTCAAACAGCAAACAGCCATCCACAAATAGCCTATAAATAGGCTGTCTTTGAGTTCACTTGAACAAGGGTTAAATTACTCGTCAGGCTAGTACAGAGGTATACCATAATTCCTCCGTGCAATTAGGCCTAAGACATCGAGAGTCACGCAGATCTATAACAACTCAGCCACAAAACATAATTGGGAATAACATGCCTTACCTTAACACATAATGGATTTCAAGGACTTTGCGCGCAGATCAATGGCCTCCAACGTTAACATTTTATCTACAAATCTTGTTAACTTGTTTACATGAGTTAACATGTACAAAACATGACTGGAATTTGCACTGCAGCGCCACCACACCTTGATGCTCATACCAAGAATAGCATGTATAGTTATCTTTATTGAAGTGAATTAGGTTTAAATCACCGTCATGTGTGTATGAATGAATGATATTTTTGCTATTTTACACATAATACTCCACGATGATCACATTACACAAAACTGAAATTGCACGCAAAATAAAACATTGTCAATATTTTTTGAGACCCCCCCAAAATTTCACGAATCACATTTTCAGGGTAGCCCATGTCTTATTAAGGGGAGCCGAGCTCCTCCTTGCTCCTCCGTAGTTCGCACCTAATCACACATCAAAGTGCATAAATTATTGACATTGTTCTTAATGCTGAGGCAGCACATAATAAACAAAATGGCTAAATGAAGGAAATATTCACCATAACAAAAAACAACAATATATAAGTTTTCAAAACTTTTTATTCTTATTTTTAATTTTTATTTTTTTCATGACAAGATGAAAAAATATCAGGCATAAAACACCCTGAGTGCATTCTCCTCTGAGATCATGATGAACAAGTTTACAGTCCAAAGAAACAATCACTTCTTCTCTTTAGTTAATTGAAGTACTTTTTCACTGTTTAACAGAAATGTTTGCAACACCATACACTTGATTGAGTTGAGGACAGTCGAGGGACGCCAGTAGTTTCTGTGTGCCATGTCGCACTGGAATAAATGTCTCTGTCAGGTTCACTGTGGCCAGGCTTGCAATATCACTGAGAAAAAGAGAATTATTACATACTAAAACTAACATCATCATAACAACACATATTACATCTCCTAATACAATTGTATCATAACAGTAAAAAAAAAATATATATATATATATAATTAATCCAACACAAGCTCCTGGCAATTCACAACTATTTTATGTTTTGGCAAATTGATGGCTAATTCGTTCTGTCTTGTATCTCAAATCTCATTCGTTCGGTCTTGTACGATCTGCTTGCGCACCAGTGATGGTTATAGGGCTGCACGATGTCATATTGCGATTATTGTGGTCAAAATTGCGTTTGTGATATAATAAACAAATTGTTTTTGCAAGTCAACTTGCTTGGTTCTCAAGTAAAATGCACACACAGATTAGTGATAATGCTGAAATGTGTATTTCTCTACTCAAACTAGCAACAACAACTAAATTTTTTACAAAATTAAATAGTGACATCTTTGCATTACTGCAAACTTGTTATTGTCTCAATAGTATAAAATAAATGTCATATTTGCCTGTGCCCTACTGTCTAACAGGTAGGACATACAGAAATTGAACAAAGTTATATCAAACAGTCTGCTCTGCATAATAATAAATTAAATCTAGACTAATCCTTATTAAAGCTACAAAAGTTATTCAGTCAAGAGCAGTCAGTAATTGTCTCTGTTCCCTTTGTTCTTTGATTAACTTTACTGACAGAAAGCTTTATTGGCTGCTGTCCCTTTAAGACCAGCCAGTGCTGACAGAGATGCGGGTCTCACACGCGACTCATTCTCTCACAACTCTTCACGTTCATCATAAGGCTGCTCTTATGTTATGAAGATACTCGACAAAACGGACATTTTGGTATAATTGTGTGTGTTATTATTCGGTCAAGCGCTAAAGATAACTGTATTCTGGCATGCTGTCTGTGTGCACGATACTGGCGTGTGTCTTTCTGTGTCTCACTGCAGTCAGGACATTCACAGGCAGCGCATGAATGGTTTAAAAGCATTTGCACAAATAAGAGCGGGATCATATAATGTAGGGTGGATGACAAAAATTAATGGATGCTGTGTTGATTGCGTTAAATATTTTATCAATACTTAATCAATTTAATGCGTTAACGTTGACAGCCCAAATTGAATTATTCCATAAAATCGCAGTATTTTGCGTCATATAATCGCATAGGCTTGACATCGCGATTGCGATATGATTAATTGTGCACCACTAGATGGTTATGTTTAAGACTTCTTTTAATGTGTACTTTTTTCTAACACGGCACAAGTTCAAATTAAATCATCACCTTGTAAAGTACTTGTTTTCCTGTGAGATCGTGTTAAATTTATCTTACCCATAGCTAACAATTGGGAAATGCTTCGGTCCCAGACCCTCAATACGGAATATCACATTCTTTAGAACACAAGGCAGTGGATTCTGGAATGTGATTTTGACTGGCACTTCTTGACCCAGGACAGCATCACATACAGGCTGAAAGGTAAACAATTTATTTAATGTATTTTAAGTTTATGGGTTAGGGTTAGGGTTAGGACTTTCCTGTAAAATCCATGGCCAGTTCCCACCAATAATCATGTAACCCTTGTCTTCTAGGCCATCACCAACCCATAAAGAGTTTAAAAGAGAGAACCTGCTAGACTCACAGATATAGCTAGATCTGGAGTGCGCAGTCTGAAGTGGAACTGAGTGGCCAGAATCTGCTTGGTCTGAGCGACCTCCAAAGAGATGGAGCATCAAGGCCGCCTGATCCACTAGGTGATTCTTATACTCGTCATATCGCAGGATCCACGGTAGAGTCTGGACTATAGAATGAAAAGAGATAAACAAGTCTCCTTTTAAAACAGTTGCATGGTACTGTACATAGATCTAGATACATTTGAAAATGGCTTTCGTTTCAAGACACCACACTAAAGGTTTCCATCCACACTAGCGTTTTAAGTGTTCCAAAAGTTTCTTGTCCTCACTGAAATATTCGAAAATTAAAGGAATAGTTTACTTCAAAATGAATATTCTGACATCATTTACTCACCTTCATGTTTATTTCTTCTGCTAAACACAAAAGAAGATATTTTGAAGAATGTTGGTAACCAAACAGTTGATGTACCCCATTGTACCCATCCAAAAAATACTATTTGGTTACCAACATTCTTCAAAATATCTTCTTTTGTGTTCAGTAGAAGAAATATATTCAAACAGGTTTTGAACAACTTGAGGGTGAGTAAATGATGACAGAATTTTCATTTTGAAGTGAACTATTCTTTTAAATCATCTTACTGTGTATGCGTAAAATGTAATAAAAACTCAGAGATGATACCGAAAGACGAGACACAATTAAATTGTCACACTATTCTTCTGGCACCATCATTTTAGTACTATCCCAACACTAAGAGGTGCATCCAGGACACACTCAATCGCCATTCCATGTGTGGTTTATAGCAATTGTGAGTAAATCTTCTGCCATCTTTGCAGGAATGTAATATAAAGAACATTTATCTTTAGCAACACTGTGCATGTTGCCATCCCCTTATCTATTTTGGAGAGTGTCTTCGTGAAGCTCAGTTTTCGCAGGACAGAAACGCTGTCTCAGTGTGGACGGAACACCAAAACAGAGTAAAAAAGATGTGTTTTCAAATGAATCTGTATTAGTGTTGTCAAAAGTACTGACTTCGGTACCTAGTACTGAAATTGAAAAAATGTGACGCTTTGAGCGCTGTTGAGCGGAAAAGTAACTGGAATCGTACAGCTGATCATTGTAGCCAATCACAAATATATCCAATCTGCGTGTGGGTACAATGGCCAATCAGAAATGTTTACAATTCCACTCAACAGCGCTCAAAGAGTCACATTTTTCAAAATTCAGTACCGGCTTCAGTACCGACCGTCGGTACTTTTGACAACACTAATCTGTATTAATGTAGACGTATCTGCATTCTCTCTCATATAATACAGGGTTGATTTCAAGCTTTTATCATCACTTACCCTCACTGGCCTTCAGCTCAATGTTCACTTGGCTCTATTCACTAAAGCATTATGGACTCTGGTGTAGTATGTGGCTGCCTTTTGACTGTAGAGGGTGATGGAACGAGGTGTGTTACATTTATTCTGCAAAATGATGGAAAGCACAGCATCCTTGCCTAGACATGGTCCTTCCCCATGCATGCTGACTTTAATGGTCACATCTTCCGCGCAGGGCAATGGGTATGTACATCGCTTGGAGCCGTGACGAATAGCTGTTTCTATAGCAGTATGCTCTTCCTCCGTACCTGATCAAAGTTAATAAAGTTGACATTTAACTTCAAGACATTTCCCAAGTGTGACTGTTACCATACTGAGATGTGTATTCACCTCGTGGATGTTTGTAGAGGTGAGTGATATCAAAGCGTTTGTCTGAGACGACAGCCTTGGTGCTGATGCAGTGACCTACAGCATTTCTCTCAACGTGAACAACACTAAAGGTCCCATCACATCTCCGCTGCCAGTAGACTCTATCATTGTTCACCTAGAACATGAGAAACATTACTAATGTAGCATATATTGCATTTATGTGAGAAAGAACCATTTAAACCATTTATGATAGAATATAAAGGAATTAACGCACTTCTGCGAAAATGTAGGGCACATCATGCTCCAGGAAGGTCTGTCCACTGCGGATCGCAGCAACAGATGTTGGGCCGCAGCGGAAGAAGCCCTAGCTGGTCAGCTGAGGAGTGGAATCAACCACCTGCCAACCTCCAAAACCAGATGGCAGGTCGGGACGAGCCATCCAGGCCTCATTCCACACATGGTAGTTCCTACACGAAGAGAAGAAGAAAGACAATCACTTCATGCACATTCATAGGAACTTTTGGTGACATCACAAATGTTCACGATACTTACCAGATTGAATCACGGTTCATGTGATCAATCAGCTGAAATTTTTCATCCAAATAGACATTAGTTGTCAAACAAACATCAGTGTCATTAGCAGAACAGAAGTTTGAGACCGGACGAACAGGAATGCCCCAACATCTCAACACTACGAGAAATTAAAGAAGAATAAGAGCATTAGATCTACAACCATTTTCTCAACTCTTTATTTCTCCTTCTCCATTCTGCCTGAACTCCTACGTGTGTTGGTGACTCCAGCGAAGGCCAAGCTCTGTCCATATTTGACCGGTATTCCTCCACATTTGTGGAACTGTTTCAGGATGGCACTGCTGCTGCACCAGGAAGAAGGAGAAGTTCCGTCTCCATAGCAGTTTGACCAGTTACCCACCAACACACCACAGTCTTTGTTGGCAACAACCTGTTAAAGACAGACGATTGAAAATGTTTGTTTTTTTGCAAAACAGAGCAAATCAGACATTTTGTTAGGCTTTGGAAAGAAAATGAATACTCACCATGTCCGACACCACTCTGGAGATATTAATGGGGCTTCTCCATCCTGAGCAAGGGGAACAACTCTTCTCCAGCACATACAAACATGCAGCCAAGACTCCCTCCTCAAACTACTTATCACAGATCAGAGAGAGAAAAAAATGTTGAGATTGAGAAACATTTCAGCCAGTTAACCAGTTATTCTGGTAATAGTTTGCAAAATATCAGGCTTTCTACGCAAATCTCAGGCTTGAGTTTTGTAAAACTGTATATGAATGAAAGTTTAACTCTTACTTGACCAAAGTCCAGTCCTGCAGCCAATCTGCTGTTTAGTTCCATAGTAGATTCTGCCCATGTCGTTCAGCACATACTCAACTCTCTCTGAGTCGTTATCCAAGTACATATAATCATCTGATAGAGTGAGAAGAGAAAGTTTAATTTTAACTGAAGAGTTGTACCATGACTACACTGGAAACGAGCAGTGCGAAGTGATGCAACAAAATACAATATAACACATTTTAATCAGTGGTGTTGTCTACACTGGATGCGACACGACACAATAAATCCTGACGGTAAACTGATGCCTTGTTCTATATTTGACGTACTCCAAGCACTCACGATACTTCTCATAGAAGGGAAAAATTAGCATTGGTTGCTTTGTCACGTCCAGTGTAGACAGTTTCTAGCTGTTGCGACGCGATGCAACACGTTGTTGCAATAAATGTAAAAGTGCTTTCTATTTTTACTTCTCTGCTTAAAAGCTTGTCAGCATATGTGTGTTTGAGTTTCAGATGTGTAATGAAACGCGTACCTTTACACCAGGAGTTGAACAGCATGTAAATGTCATTTTCAGGAACACATGGTAAAGTGAATCTTCCTCCTGAACAATGAGTCACGACACTGAGTTGGTATCATCCAATGAGTGCACACACAGTTTGAGTCGGTTTTGGCTCTTTTCAACAATCTTTGCTCCCCAGCAGTCTTTCTTGAATTCTTCCACTATTGAAACGATCACATAAGTGCCGTCTCGGATGAATGGGATATGACCTGTAAAGCACACAGAAGAACAAGTGATTCCAGTGAGCATAGAAATAATACACTTTTTGTCATGTGGTTGTTAAAGAAGGCTATAACTGAACAAGTATCAGCTCTAGATGAAGTTTGTCTCTATTCGGAATAAAAGCTTGTGTCAACTCAACCCATATCTGGAAACACTGTCCTCTACGGATGATGAGGTGATCACTCTCATAATAATTTGTGTGATGCTCTAGTCGATTTTGGCCTTTTCTGCCTTAAGAGCACACCTGCAGCACTGCATCTGAGAACAAGCAAGAGCAAAAAACAATCAGACTTTAAAATTTGAAATTTCATCCCCTCTATGCAGTGCAGTCAGAAGAGTTTGAAGCACTTACCATGACTTCCACATGCTTGTGTGCCTTTGTAATCACTGCACTGGCTGATATTGCAAACTGACTGGCTGCGTTCCCCTTCCCGCTTTTCCAATTCCAGTTTGTTTCCAGTGCAAATATTTTCACAAGACATACTTTAAGCTTCAAAGGTGAGAGAGCGAATGGACAAATTATAAAACAAAGCTTTCATCCTAGATGGTTAATCATTCTAAATAAATGGCTTCTACAATTGCTTTATTTTTTAGAAGATGGCAGACTAATTAGAATAAAAATCTGAAGAATAAAGTATAACTTTTGACTAGTACTTTATTCCTTTTCTTACCTGATCTAAAATGCTAGTTTTCTAAATGGAATGATTACATACTAAATAAAACCAGGTCACAATCTTAAAATAAGGAGTGTTGATACTTACATGTTAGAAGTCCTTGTCCATGAATATGACTTGTATCTCTTTATTTACAGAGTAATCAGAATAATTGTTTTGAGAGAGCTCAGTATGCGAAACTAAGTCTTTCTGGGATGAACTACTGTCGCTTCAAATGTTTTTCTCTGCTACACACGGGTATATAATGACCTCCGCTCCACCCAAACTGCCCATAGTGTGTGAAATAAATTCTATTCATGGTGAGTCAAATGTACATTGTACTATACATGAACACTGTAGTATAATTGCTCTGGTTCTGAGCTGTTATTTAGAATTGTCAGACTAAGCAGATAATTAAGCAATTTTCTCATACAAAGTGAATAAAGGTGATGTGGGACACTATTCTGTCTGTGGCATTGTTTTTAAAAATATGATCCAAATGGCTACATTAAATCTCATGTCATACTTGTTTAGGATAAACGAAACGCTGCTTTTTAGTAATGAAATAATCTACACATACTGTAATGATTGAGATTAAGTGACCTACTTGTATTCGCCCTACTGTACCATAGGTGGCACCTATTTACCTACTTTTCCCCCCGTAATTTATATTGGTCAATTGAAAAGCTTTAAGATTAAAACTTGGTGACTTATACTGCATTTAAATGACGTGCAAATATTAGTCTGGTTCATTCTGTTGCACAGTAAAACCACGAACTGCAATGTTGCTACTAAATGCTGCTTCTCAAACTACCACTAAAATACAAAATTACTTAACGAAAATTATAATTTTTTACAATATTTTAATGCCAATTACACAAGATTATAAATATATGGACACCAAACTAAAGGAGTTGCCTGCTTCACAAGTTGCAAAAGACGACCATTTTTATTTATTTATTGACCATTTGTCAGTCCTGCCCACTTGAGGGCTCAGCCAATCAGCATATAGAGAAGGGCTACCAGGTGGGTTTTAAATGCAGATTAGAATATATTATGTCACAACACTGTTTTATATTGTGTTATTTCCTACCAAATACATTAACTTTGAAGGACAAAACAGGTGAAAATGAGGCTGTGAGGGATAGACTTAAAGTCTTTACAATAGCACGAACTCTAGAGAGATCCTAGATCACATAATTTTTACAACTCTTTTTTTTTTCATAAAATACATTTCGTCAGCTGAACAATTGGATTGACAATAGTACAATCCATTGAACACACTGTATTTTATCCCTCACATGCTTGTTTTAATTCCTGTCAAAAGTTAAACATGCGCTATACTGACTAAGATCTATTGAACAGGAAAGTTTTTGTCACAATAATTAAAGAAGTGATTCAGAATGACACTAGATCATAGCATGACAATTCTCAAGGTTTCTTTTAATAATATCCGAACCTTTCCAAATGCATGTTCTCGCTGTCCAGCACAAATCCAGTGAACATCCATACTGTCCTGTGTGTTTCCAGCTGTCATGATGTTCATGATTGATAGACTGGGACTGCAGAATACCAGAATGTTTAATTATGGGTATGACAGACTAAAGCATTATAATAATTGTCTGCTATTATAATACATAATAGAGTCATTTAAGAGATGCAATTCCTTCCAGTTGACAATCCTTTCAGGGCAACAATGTTTTTTAGAAGTTCAGTGTTGAAAACTCATTAAGCACTCCTTGAGAGTTTTGAACATGCAACTTTTCTTCATCTACTGTGCTACACCTCCCCATACATTGATTTCACTGATTAACTAAATTATTGCCGTCTGATGAACACAATGAAATTGGAGATTGTTGCCGTGTAATTTTAGTGATCAAACAATAATTATCTCTCATTCTTTCTAACTGTTTTTCAGTGACATTTCAAGCCTGACCACAGTGAGCCTGACATTTATTTCCAAAATGCCACTTGAACTCGCATCACTTGACTTTCCTCAATTAACTCATGTGCTTTTATTGCCGATGGATGGATGAGAAGAAAGAAAGAATACTGTCCTTTTTACTGTTTTCTATCAAGTATGACCAGAATTTCTAGATAGACTACAGTTATGTCATATCAATTTGCTAAAGCCCTTGTAAAATCATTGTTTTAGTAATAATAAGCTAAAATGCTGAGGTATTGATGTTTTTTAGGTCATTTTGACTTACGGTAATTGGTCTTATTAAAGGATATTTCTTATAATTTTCCCCAGGGTGGAGCATAAGCTTCAGGTTTGGGATGGTGATCAGATAATGTTTCTATAGTCTATAGTCTCAGAAAAGGACAAAATTCATGCTTGACACTGTCTTCCATAACATAGTTCATAAATCTAAGGGCACATACTGATTTGAAGTTATGACATCAGATCCTTACTTCCACTTGTCAAGTAAGAGATGTTTCTTCCTTTATCACTGCAGGGGCCGGTGTTTGAATGCATGGGGTCTGGAGCAACACTGCACCCTCTGTCAGTAAAAAGTGAAAAAAATAATTAAGATTAAAACATGGAAATAAAACAGCATATTCATTTATAAATTCTCTTGGATGTGAATTTTCATTCTCATATTTTCTCATATTTTCCTTCCAATTTTGTGAGTCGTTCTATTTAATAACTCACTAAAAGTCATACATAAAAGAGTCCTTGTTCCGACGATCATCAGAGATAAATGTAAGAGTAATTGACAATTAACTGTACTGCAATTTAACTTAATATAACCATGCAATATTGTGTCTGAGACAATTTTGCCTTCAAATGCCTGATCTAATCTCTTTGTTGAAGGGAGCTTCATTTCTTCAAATGTACATAAAATAAATTATTTTATTTTATTACACGGCTCTTTGATTCTGACTAATCATGCCAGTCATACAATGTATAAATAATTACTCACTACTCTCTTAAACGATGTAAAAAAGATTAACAAACAGGGTCAGTAAGAAATATGCAGACTTTGCTTACATAATGTTTCTCATACCTTTAATGTATAGGAATAAATAAAGGATATATTCATCATTTTTATGACCAACGTCAGCGTCTTAAATGAACAGACCTGCTCTGGCAGGAAAATGACTGTAAAACGACTCTGCCTATAGTTTAAAAGTTCAGAACAATTAAACTAAGATGTTAATTTGTCCAATTAATTTTATAAAAGAATCCATTAAAATGAACATGTGTGACTCAAAATACTTTGATCCCTTTCTTAAGAGGACAATTCTCCACATTCTTCTGCTATGAGCTGTGGATGGGGTGGAGATGAGGATAAAGTATAAAAATCCTGTCTACTGTGGAGTCAAACTACGAGCTGGTTAAAGTAGGACTTACTGTTCACTTCTGTACATCAAGTTCTCGGTTCAGTTACTCTTAAACAAGTGCAAGGACTAAAAACATGTAAGTAATCAACTTTGACATTGTTTGAAACTTATTATCTGTTTTTAATGTGGACATATGTTGGTATTAGAAAACTAGAATTATCTAGAATTCATAGGCTGTTTTTATCAAGATTCCTGTAGCAGCAACACCATCTTTAACAGGTTATTATTTCTAAAGTCTTTCCTTTTCTGGTATTGTGAAAGTAAGTTAAAAATATTGGTCCGATATTTTTGAGAACAAAAGCATCCAGGAGACCATATTTATGAATTGTTAACCATGTGATGACTTATTACTTATCACACTACTTTTTTTGCCTAGCATGCCTTTTGTATACAACCCATACAAAAACCTCTGCACCATCGGCCGTTTCCCAGCCATTAAACTGCAAGCGGACGACTGCAGGAAAGCAACATGCCACCCACCGGCTCATCCTTATCCTTGCTTTAACCCTTATGTGGACCCTTGCGCTAAAACTTATGTTAACCCTTGTGCAAACCCTTGCTCTGTCCCTTATCCTTACCCTTACCCTTACGCCAACCCTTGTGTTGACCCTTGTGTTAACCCTTGCGCTACTCCATACCCCAATCCTTGCAACTATGTCACCCCATGCCGCAATTATGAGACTAAGGAAGTTGTCATCAAGCAGAGCGTGGAAGATTGCACAATCAAGCGAGTCTGTGGAACTGATGGTAAGAGTTGTAGATCTTTGTCCTGCAATGCATGATGGGAAATGTGTTATTGTAATAACGCAATGAATGATCTGTTTGATATTTAATGGGCTGTCTTCTGCCTTTTCGATTTCTCAGAAACTGTCCTCCGGGTGAGTAAAGTCGATCTTATCAAGTGCAGGACCGGACAGAATCGTCAGGAGCATCACACACATTGTTTCCCTGATGATCACCTCATCGTCCGCAGAGGACAGTGCTTCTATATGTGGGTTGATCTGTGCCGTCCTTTCAATCCCAGTTGTGACAAACTCCACCTGGAGCTGAAACTAGGTTAGTCACTGTATGACCTGTACGTGGATGACAGTATAGGGCATGCAGATACAGTGTATGTAGAGGAGGAACATGCATTTCAACGCTCACTTGAATCACTTGTTCTTCTGTGTGCTTTACAGGTCATATCGCATCCATCCGGGACGGCACTCATGTGGTCGTTTCAATAGTGGAAGAATTCAAGAAAGACTGCTGGGGGGCAAAGATTGTTGAAAAGGGCCAAAACCGACTCAAACTGTGTGTGCACTCTGTTCCGACTGCTTGCGTTGGACGATACCAACTCAGTGTCGTGACTTATTGTGCAGGAGGAAGGTTCACTTCACCATGTGTTCCTGAAAATGACATTTACATGCTGTTCAACCCCTGGTGTAAAGGTACGCGTTTCATTACCCTGAAACCTGATTATATGAAGATTACAATGCGGAAAGAAAGAAAGCACATTAAAACATTATCAATGTTCTCTGTTCTCAGATGATTCGGTGTACCTGCATGAAGAGGCGGAGAGAGTTGAGTATGTGCTGAACGACATGGGCAGAATCTACTATGGAACTAAACAGCAGATTGGCTGCAGGACATGGAACTTTGGTCAAGTAAGAGTTAAACTTTCATCACTAGAGTTTACCACATATCAGAGACTGATGTGAATCCAATTGATTTCAAAGGGGATGTTGAGAAACCCCAACTGTTTGTAATACTGAAAACAGTAAAATCCTGCAAATAACTTTCAACATTTTGGTCTAGCCTATAATGTTACAAAGTAGTTCTCTAAAATGATTATTAAACTTTAGGGTAATATATTCCACAGGGTTTATCTATAACAAAACCAGATCGCTCCCATAACAATCTACGAACTGGAAGCATATTACGTTGATGACGTCGATTGGCGTACAATAAAGCTACTCCAGTTTTATTTTGACCGTCTAACTGAAATATAAAGTTTCTGGTCTTTAAATGGGACTGTCGTTCTCAGGGAATACAATCTGAGGTGTCATTGCAACACTAAACAAGCAGAGTAGACAGTGAGACGAGATCAATCTTACTGGAGTCATGAGCTTGAAGTCTTACTAGTGAACTAAAAGAGATTCACAAACCTGACTCTTATGATTTGATTCTTTAAAAGAACCGTTCAAAAGACTCTGTTAGAGCAGTTGAGCTTTTTATTTGTGTATGTTAGGTTTGTAATAGGATTTAAATCCAATTACACAATAAAAACTTTTTTTTTAAAATTAAGTTTGATTCAGTGAAGTTTGTGACCCCTGCTGTACATGTTTTTTATTTTTTTTAATCATGATATCTAATTTCCTCACTCTGTCATCTGATTCTTAGTTTGAGGAGGGAGTCTTGGCTGCATGTTTGTATGTGCTGGAGAAGAGTTGTTCCCCTTGCTCAGGATGGAGAAGCCCCATCAACATCTCCAGAGTGGTGTCGGACATGGTGAGTATTCATTTTCTTCCTGAATTTGATGTTGAATGAAGCTTGAGGCATAAAAACAAAATTTTCAATCGTCTCTCTTCAACAGGTTATTGCCAACAAAGACTGTGGTGTGTTGGTGGGCAACTGGTCAAACTGCTATGGAGACGGAACTTCTCCTTCTTCCTGGTGCAGCAGTAGTGCCATCCTGAAACAGTTCCACAAATGTGGAGGAATACCGGTCAAATATGGACAGAGCTTGGCCTTCGCTGGAGTCACCAACACACGTAAGAGTTCAGGCAGAATGGACAAGGAGAATTAAAGGGTTGAGAAAGTGGTTGTAGATCTAATGCTCTGATTCTTCTTTAATTTCTCGTAGTGTTGAGATGTTTGGGCATTCCTGTTCGTCCGGTCTCAAACTTCTGTTCTGCTCATGACACTGACGTTTGTTTGACAAGGGACGTCTATTTTGATGAGAAATTTCAGCTGATTGATAACATGAACCGTGATTCAATCTGGTAAGTATCATGAACATCAACGCCAAAAGTTCCTCTGAATGTGCATGAAGTGATTGTCTTTCTTCTTCTCTTCGTGTAGGAACTACCATGTGTGGAATGAGGCCTGGATGGCTCGTCCCGACCTGCCATCTGGTTTTGGAGGTTGGCAGGTGGTTGATTCCACTCCTCAGCTGACCAGCCAGGGCTTCTTCCGCTGCGGCCCAACATCTGTTGCTGCGATCCGCAGTGGACAGACCTTCCTGAAGCATGACGTGCCCTTCCTTTTTGCAGAAGTGCGTTAATTCCTTTAATATGGCATTCTGTTATACAGAGATTAACATAATGACTAATGATTCCTGCTGTGTCTCTAGGTGAACAGTGATAAAGTTTACTGGCAACGGAAATGCGATGGGACATTTGGTGTTGTCCACGTTGAGAAGGATGTAGTAGGTCACTGCATCAGCACCAAGGCCGTCGGCTCAGATCAGCGTGTAGATATCACAAACCTCTACAAACACCCACTGGGTAAAAACCACATGCATGTCTCTTAAAACATCTGGTTAAGATTCATGGTCTCACCTGTGACATCTCCTCCTGCTTCCATTGATCAGGTTCTTCGGAGAAGTGTGCTGCTTTAGAGACAGCCCTTCGTCATGGCTCCAGGAGATGCACATACCCACTGCCCTGCGCTGAGGATGTTGTCTGTGAAGTCAGCCTGAAGGATGATGGACTGTGTGTGGGAAAAGATGCCGTGCTTTGCATCAATCTAAAAAACAAATGCAGTTCACCTCGTAGCGTCACCCTCCACAGCCATGCAGCAGCCATGTACTACACTGGAGTCAGGAAGACCTTCCTGAAGAGAGACCAGACATGCATCGAGCTCAAACCCTCTGAATGTGAGAAATTATCAAGTTTGAGTTGCAATACATGAGACCACACAGTTACTGGTGCAGCTTATGTGTAAAGTTAATAATGCAAATTAGCACACAATCTGTTAGTTATTTAAAATAGAGACTCGTAATGAAAGCATATCACTTTTCCCACTATAGGCAAACCTATGGAGTGGACCCTGAGTTATGACGAGTATAAGGAGCACCTGGTGGATCACGCCCCACTGATGCTCAACCTCTTTGGACACGTCGCTCAGACTAAGCAGATTCTGGCCACCCAGTACAGCTTCAGGCTGCGCACTCCAGATCTAGTTCTCGCTGTGAGTTTAAAGTATTCAACTTTTTCTGTTGATCAGCTGAAATAATTTAGTGCTAAATTGTGTCTTGTATGTGGTTCTTCTCAGCCTGTATGTGACGCAGTCCTGGGTCAAGAAGTGCCGGTCAAAATCACCTTCCAGAATCCACTGCCTTGTGTCCTAAGGAACACTGTATTCCGCTTTGTGGGACTTGGACTGAAGCACCCCAGAATTGTTAACTATGGGTAAGACACTATAATATTTAAATTATTAAATTAATTTCATTGATGAACACAATGCTCTACACTCTTTCTGTGTTGCTATTCAGTTTTAGATGATTTTATCTAATAAAACACATTCAAATATAAAAATTATAGTTATATTAAATAATACTGTGTTGCTAAAGATCTTATTTAACCAAATGTATTGAATTATATTATAATATAATTCTATATTGTAATATAATATTGTTTTATACAGTTTGTTACTGTTAAATCTAAAAATTAATCTTTTAAAAAAAATATTTAAATATGAATGTTTACAATTATAGTAATATGTAGCTAGTTTGTGAATATTTAATCTAACATTAACACTAACATCTAACATTAATTAAAATATAAATTATATATTAAATAATATTGTGTTGCTGTATAGTTTTAATAATTTAATCTATGAAATGAAAGTATTAAAAAATAGATTAAAATATAAAAAGTAATATTAAATAATAGTATATTTTTCTACACAGTTTACTATTTAAGTTTTAAAAAAAGTATTTAAAAACCTTTTAAAATATAAATATATAAAATTATAGGAATATTATATTATATTATGTGTTAAAAATACAGTTTTTGAATATTTAATCTAACAAAAATGATTACAAAAATACTAAATATTCTTATTTTCTTCCTCAGTGACATTGCAGGACATGCCACTGTGTGCCTGACGGAGAAGTTTGTTCCCAAGTGTCACGGCCAGCAGAAACTTCTGGCTTCATTTGACTGTCCTCAGCTCACTCAGGTGCATGGATTCACCAACCTTGTGGTCAGACAGCACTGATAAACCAATCCAATAACCAACAGAGAATAAACGGCAAGGCTCCACTCAATAGAAAGCGCTCACATTTGCAGAATTAACAAGCATCTATTAGTTACATTTGACCTACAATCTGTAAACCTTAAACCTCTTATGATGCATTTAATCATGATCTAGGAGGCTTTATGCCAGACACTGTTGTCTCTTTATCTTAATCATATGTTACTCTTTTATTTAGTAGTATTTTCGGAGATGGCATTTATGGGCTTTACAAATGTTATACTCATCATAATCAAGTTTATTTTTCCTTTTAATTTTTGATTTTTTGGTTTTTCCTCATTCTTTTGAAAACTCAAATAATTACTTCATGGTGATGGTTACTCTGTCCTGTGTAGCTTCAGCATCCAATAAAATATTCCCAGCATACTATACTGTGTCCGTTTGTGATGAGGCTTTATTCCTCTTGTCATTTAAAATAAGTGATACATTCTTGACTTATATCCTTTCCAGAACAAATCATTTTATATTCACATAAATCCAGACTTTTGCAGACTGCTTGTCATCACTGGTTTCTAAACCCTCAAAAACATTGATAACTCGCTGGTATTAAAAGATAATATAAAACACATTTCAAGTAAAATAATCAAAAACAGAACAGAACCGATACTAAGTTTAGTGTTAAAGTATATATAAAATTGTCTGAAATCTGAATCTACCGTCCAGTAACAGCTGATTAAGTCCATCCAGTTATCCAGGCGAATGAAATGCATTCAGTGCATTGTGCTGAATCCCTGAGAACGAGACTGCGGTCTTGGTCTGATTCTGAATAAGCATCTATTCTGCACAAACGCGTCTGAATCCAGTTCAGGTCACATTTGTAGAAAGATTAACAAAACTTTTGTGTATCTCCTCAAGCAAAAATCTTCATGTTAAGCAAGAAGGGAAAACATCATGTAGGGTCTGATTTTCAACAAGGCATTGCTTCATGTGTAAGACTTCAGCGACAGTTCAAGAGAAGGTCAGTCAGGATTGGTCTGATGGTAATATGACGCGCTGCTCATCTATTCGTTTGGCCTGTGAGCGAAGGATGAGGCTGAAGAAGTCGTCGTCTGGGACTGTAGGGCCTCTGGTGGGGGGGGGAGGAGCTGCACACCTCTGATCATCCAGTCTGGATCCCTGTGCAAGTCAAAAACAGACACTGAACACATGACTGTGAAATGTAATATTTAAAGAGGATCTATTATGCTTTTTTACATTTGCAACTGTCTTTAGTGTGTAATGTTGCTGTTTGAGCATGAAAAACGCACAGTGTCACTTCAGTGGGAGTTATTCTCTATATCAGTGTCACTGTTTCTGAACTCCCTGAAAATCCTACACTTTTAAATAATTCCAAAGTAAAGGGGCGGGGCCTGGTTGAGTTCGTTATTAGTATGTTATGGTAAGGGGCGGGACATTTCCCAAACACGCTCGAAGCGCTTCACCAATGACAACACCCTGATCCAGCCGACCAATCAGAGCACAGTGCACTTTCCAGAAGGAGGGGCTTCATAGAGACTAAACAGAGTGTTACTGACAGACTGGGGCGGTGTCCGAAATCGCACCTTAGATAGGGCACTATTTGAGAGGACGTGTCCAAAACCATAGTGGACGTTGAGTGCACTCATTCAATCCCACAATGCACCGCAATAACAAGAGTACAACCAATGTAAGCTTAAACAGTTGAAGAATGCCCATAATGCACTGTGAGGGTCGTGCCGAATGAAATCCTGCGTCTGACCAGAAGATGGCGCCCGCAGCTGAATCATCCATACACTAATTTTCCAAACCACTGGTACAATGTGGCTACAGCGTAATATCATACAGGTATAATTTCCTTTTTAAAATTGATTATTAAATTGTCTAATTAAGGATTATACATAGTTTCCATGAGTGTTTAAGATAAATCTTTTTATAACTACTGGAGCTGCCAGTTAAACAAGTTTCAAATAATTATTAAACAGCACAAACTATGCAAAAGCGGCAACCCTTCCGGTGCACTCCGTGTCCGAATTCACGCACTTATTGTCATTCACTCCCTCTGGTGAACTATAATAGTGGAGTAATTTAGGGAATAGTGAATGAGGGTAAACAGTAAAAACTAAACAGAACGTTACTGACAGACTGGAAGAGAGGAGCTGCAACATTGGAGAATATGTGAAAAACAATGTGTTTTTTGAACATTCAAGCATGAAAACCTATTCTAGAAGAGCCCAAAAACACAATCAAGACTTGTAAAAGGGCATAATACGGCCTCTTTAATGATGCAGCCTAATAATAAACAGCATTTGCCTGGCTCTTAATCAGCATGTCGAAGAAGTCTTCATCTGGTTCTTTGCTATCGGCCGAGGCCATGAGTTTGCTGAGAACGTCCTGGCTGTGGCGCTGGTCCAGCCGGAGACCCGGGAGATTGCTGACACTGACCCGCTGCTCGTCCAGGCGCCGGCTCTGAGAGCTGGCCAGCAGATCGAGGAAATGGCCAGGCTGTGCAGAGGCCTCCGCTTCGGACACGGAAATAGCTGAAGGTTAAAAATAGTACAGTGTAGTTCAATTAAATACTGCTGTATAAATACTTGTAGTACACTACAAAAGTTTGGGAGATTTTATTAAAATAAATTATTAATTTTATTCAGCAAGGTCACATTAAATTGATCAAAAGTGACAATAAAAGCAATTATAATGTTACAACAAATTTCTTTTTCAAATAAATACTGTTCATTTGAACATAATATTCATCATCAATGAATCCTGAAAAAAATGCATGACTGTTTCAACAAAAAATGTTTCTTGAGCAGCAAATCATCATATTATAATAATTTCTGAAGGATCATGTGACACTGAAGACTGGAGTAATGATGCTGAAAATTTCTCAGGAATAAATTACATTTGAAATAAAACAGTTATTTTAAATTGTAATAATATTTCACAATATAACAGAGACTTCTTTCAAAAATATTTTCAAAAACCTCCCAACCACAAACTTTTGAATGGTATTGTGTATATATATATATATATATATATATATATATATGTGTGTGTGTGTGTGTATATATATATATATATATATATATATATAATATTTGTGAATATATATATATATATTTTTTTTTTTTTTTACGATTACTTCTATTTTTAAAATGTTTTTTTACACTTTTTAATTATGATATCTTGATTAATTTCTAAAGGTTATCACCACATCCTAACCAGGCATGTTGAGCAAAAGTGACAAGCAATATCTGCATTTGACTGTACATTAAACAATCAAGTATCTTCTGATTAGCTGCCATTTTCTCACGTGACACAGTACTGATCAATGTGGACAAACAAATTGCTTGTCACTGTATACACTGCTATAATTGCTACACACTGAAATTCTACCGTTATTCGCTATTAAGTGCATAACGTTTTGCATACAGTTTTCTACTCACATTGTTTCTGTACATCATGCCATTCCAAATCACTCCCTCTTAAAATAAATGACTTTCTTTAGATTTTGCTGCATTAAATTGCAGTGTGGATGCAGCATGCGTGATTGTACGCAGTATAGTTAGCACAGGTCAGTACAGTGAGGAAGGGTCGACTCACGTTTCCTCAAGGCTACGGATGGGGTTTCGCAGGGAAAGGAAGGGGCGGGAACACGGCTAATGCCGTCCTCTAATGAGCACCTTTGATCATCCATACGGCTGCCCTGGAAGCGGGTTAGAAGGTCAAAAAAGCCGTCGTCACCCAGAGTGTCTGGAGCGTCCTGTGGAAAAGCCCAGTAACAATAACAATAAATATTTAAGATTTGATTTGTTAGAATTTATCAAATCTTAAAAGAACTCAAAAGCCAACAAAATTGTGTAAAGATTATTACTTTGCATGCACTCAAAATGATAAAATCTAAATAAGAAAATTGATTGGTCAATACAGTATTTCAGCCTCTCTTTTCAGTATGTTTTAACTAAAATGTTTTTTGAGAACCAACACTGCTAATTAAAGTCACCATGAAATCATAAATGACAATTTGTATTTTTAATGGAATATTGCCGTATGTATTATAAATGATTCATGTGCCATATCTTCCCTTCCCTTCCTCTTCTGTTCTCTGATGATGAGGGCGGGACAACCTGTCACTCATATTAGATCCACCAATAGCAAACCACAACCATCCAATCAATTCCCCATGGAGAAAATCAAGTCCCATCCTACAGTTTTTTCTGTTTCGAGAAGCCGTTTCACTCAGATATATACGTCACATCACAACTTCCCTTTCATGGTCTTTAAAGGGGTCTTTTAAGCACCTGTGTTTTCAGAGGGGCTGAAGTGTGGCTGCTGCTGCTGTGGTTCTCAGCTGGTGGACTGGGGTTTGAACCATTCGACCTGTGCTTTTTGCTCCTGAAGCGATCGATGAAGAAAAGTTTAGAAGATGTCTTGGCTATGGATGTTTTGGTTGGTGATTTGGTTTGCTGAGGGGTTGTAGTCTCCTCACAGGCCTGCCCCTGGGTAGATGAAGCATAAAGATTTTATAGGCACACTTTGTTATGCAAATTCTTTGACATGCAAAACATTAACGCCTTGAAATGTAAGTAACAAAATGTATATGTGATGCATGCAAGTCCTAGTCTCTCTTAAGGGTTCACTTACAAGGCAAATTCACACAAAGAATGGATCAAATTAGTGAATCAAAAGACTTTGGTCATTCAGTTGTTTTAATGCAAGACAAAAACCCATCTGACAATATGGATTTTCCCATATTATAATTTAAATGGGGGAAAAAATTGCATGCATGGCCTAACGTCACATCAGCAAAAATGGAAAGTCATTTAAGAGAAACAGCAAGTTATTTATTAAATTTTGATTAGAGATTTCAGTGGAATAACAAACACTGATGAATCGTTCACAATAAAATCAGAATTGTGCGATAAGAAAAGAAATGTTGAATTAAAAGTGTATTTACATCATAAAAAGTGCATGTTGTACAACCTATAATTTATAGTGATTTAAATGTAATAATTGTATAACAGTAATTAGAATCACACACACAAAAAAAACGTTAAGTAATACAAATTATTTTGTAACGAGCAATTAATGAGTAATTATATAGATTATTGGCTTTCCTGTGAAGCTAAATATACTTAAAATATATTTTTTTAAATGAAAAAAAAAATCGTATGTGATGTTTTGAATGCGTTTAATGTCTCACCATATTTTTGTCAGAGGTCAGTTTCATGAGCTCCATGTTCTCCATGCTGTGTCTCCGGCTTCCTTTGGATCTTCCATCTACACAAGCAGAAAGAAGGACATGATAGTAGATCTAATTCTGTAGATCAGATGTGAGAGTACATACACCCTGACATCAGCTTAACAATTTACTAATATTGATGCTAACAAGCATATTAAAGTTGGACAAAGTAATTTTAAATGCTTAAAATGTTTTAATGGTTAATATAAATGATTTTACAAAAAAAATTAAGCATGCTCCAAAAAATTAAAAAATCACCAAATTACTAACACCAAAAAAAAAAAGTGTGTGTTTGCATGTTTAGGGAATGAAATTAAATCATTTCAATACTTTTAATGCAATTCTTCTCATCAGATTTTTTTGTTATTTGATAATATTCAATATTCTAAGATGGGTGATTTTTTTTTCAATATTCATATTTTTCTCAGAACAAACAATTAATTTTTTTAATTGCTTTGTGGTTTGTACATTTTAGTGCTTTACTTTCATGTGCTTATCCAACTTTTTTTTTTCATCCCATGTATGTATCATAAAAATGTATTTAAAAAACAACTGTGTATTTTATAGGATGCTTGGTTTTAATGTTTGAGTTTGTGAAAGTTGTGTGTGCTGTTACCAGGCGGACTGCTGTCGCCGGGCGGACTCTCGATGAAGGCAGAGCTGTTAGTGTTTGAATTGTTTTGCCTCAGACCCAAAACTAACTGCAGATCAGATACATTCATCCTAGCCGTCAGCTCCCCACTGCGATCTCCAATCTGAGGAGCACACACATACAGGAAGGAAAAAACATTACTGGAAGTGCTAGTCCAGAAAACACACGCTCAGTTCAAGCATGAACAAGCACACTGGAGCAGAAAGCCTTACCAAGTCACATTTTACCCCAAAATCAAAAGAAAGAAAGAAGACATTTTATTTTGCTTTGCACTCACATTATTTTTATGACAATTTAAGCAGGAAAATGTGTCTTCTTTTCTGAATTCCACCTCTTTTCTAGCTTGTTTTCTAATCTAGCTTTCTAATAAAGCTGCCACTGTATCCAATGAATATTTTGGTTCTGTGATGAATTGTTTATGCTCCTCTATTTTGAGTTGCGTTAGACAAATGCATCGTCAGAAATGCATAAATGTCAATAAATTTTTCCCTAATTCTAATTACATACAGGTGAAACTCGAAAAATTTGAATATCGTGCAAAAAGTAATAATTTTGATGATTATGGCTTACAGCTTATGAAAAACCCAGATTCAAAATCTCATAAAATTAGAATATTACATGAAATCAATAAAAAAGGATTTTAAATACAGAAATTTCAGCCCTCTGAAAAATATAATCATGCATATGTATATAGTTATATATAATACATATATAAGTTTCACCTTTTAATTTGAATTACTGAAATACATGAACTGTTGCACGATATTACATTTTTTCGAGTTTCACCTGTAAATGGGAAGGAACTACAGTATATTGTACAAAACTATGTATAATTTTGAATTTATTAAATAAAATAAGTGTTACTGTAATTAAAATCACAGATATTGAGAGAATATTGGAAATTACGAAAAACTTGCATTTAGGTACCGACAATGGTACAGAGATCTTAATAGTCATAAAAATAATGTCATGATCAGAGTTGTTTTCGTTTACTAAAACTAAAGCCAAAAAAAACATTTTTTACTTGAAATAAAATATACATTAACTGAACTCACAACATAACCAAATACAGAAACGCTCTGCAAATACTTACAACCCAACCAAAAAATATAACATGCTGCAAAATACTATACGCAACAAAATACAGAAACGCTCTGCAAATACTCACAAAGCAACCAAATACAGAAATGCGCTACCAAATACAGAGGCCTCGTTTACAGTGTCAGTGAAATGTGACCCAATTCCGATTTTTTGCTCAGATCGGATGTGTTCTATGACCGTGTAAACAGGAAAAAAACGCATGCATTCGGATATTTCAAGATTGGTTTCAGGCCTCATTCAAATGTGGAAAAAAATCAGATATAAATCAGATATGTGCCAATGCGACTGTTAGGTAAACAGGCAGATCAGATTTTCTGAGGCATTAGGCTACTGTACGTCTCCGCAGTTTAATGACGAGAGCAACCCTGATGCGCATATGCAAAGCGACGGATGGCCTGACAAAACTTTGTGTCGTCGTAGGAGAAGAATGTGGACAAAAGTTGACACAGCATATCAAAGGTTGTCTTGCTCATCCAAAAATTTCGGACCCACTTCTCCTCGTCAAAGCCCGCCAAAATATGGTCCCACCAGTCCTGAGATCTCTCTCACACACAATAACTGAAGAATATGCACAGGCTGCAATGATGGCCCTTTTCGTCCTCCTCCACCTCAAAATCATATATCGCAGAGCTAGCATCAAGCACATTTCGCGTTCGTCCATCTGTGCAAGATAATTTAACCCTTTGAGCATGCATGATGTTTCAGATAGTATGGAGAGTGTAAACACACGAATTGCGTGTAAACGAACGAAAAAAAATTAATCGGATATAGGCAACTAATCAGAATCAGAATCAGTTTTTTGCTTATTTTAACATCCTCGTATGTGCATTGTGAGTATTTGCAGCGAGCTTCTGTATTTGGTTGTGTTTTAAGTATTTGCAGCACAAGATGCTTTCTTAATTTTCTGGTGTTTTTTCTATTTGCATGCGTTTTCTTCAATTGGAGCACGTTGAGCTCTCTCGGGCCTCCATATATAATACAGTAGTCAACCCTTTGAAGTGGATCAAATAAGTTCATCAAAGTTGTCCTAAGACCACAAGGGGTATTGTTCAAAATTCATGTATAACTTTGATGAAAGGTTTTGATCCACTTCAAATGTTGACTAGTGTAGTATGGTAAGCTTTTTATTTTTGTAAAAAAAAAAAATAAATAAAAAATAAAACCTTCTTTTCATTTTTTCTTTTCATTGAGATTGACCCATGGCTTTTCCTGTGCAGGCAGGAAGTCTGTTAGCTTTTTAGTTAGTGTTATCTCACTGAGCCAAGCACGCACGCACACACACACACCTCTTTTGAGATCTCCAGATGTTTGTCAGCAAAGCTCATGGCCTGCTCGTGGTTTCCCAGTGCGGTGTATGCGTTCCCTAAACTCCAGCACGCCCTCCCTTCTCCAATCCTACACACAGTGACAGGAGGATTAGACTCATAAACAGCAGCACAGACAAGAAGTGTCAAAAACAGCCTACCTGTCCTTGAGGTCCTGAGCTATGATGAGATGTTTGAGGTGATAGTCTATGGCTCTCTCATAGTCCTGCAGAAGCGTGTAGGTGTTTCCCAGACTGTAACAGGCCTGAGCTTCCACAGCCCTGTCCTTCAGCTGCCGCGCCAACTGCAGTGTCCGCCTGTGCGATAGACATCATCATTATTGATTTGACTTCACAAGAACAAAGCTTGAATAACGACACTATTGTCTTCTGTAGAGCTGCATTACAGCTGAATCAAATTAATTTCATATACTAGCAAACTGACTTGTAATGCTCAGTTGCAAATTCAAACTGCCCAAGGAATATGTATGCATTTCCAAGGTTGCAATATGCTCTCCGCTCTGCGGCTCTGTCTCCAAACTCCTTCGCAATGAGGAGACGCTGTAAAAAGAAGAAAGCATTATTAATATTTACATCATGAAACATGTACATTATTATTATTGTATATGTAGTGAGATTTATTTTAATTATCATTACAAGTACAGTGTCATATAAATATTATTTTAATAACTTTCTGTACACTAATCCATAATTTATTCTAGCTTGTGCATTTTTTCCATTATTTTTATTACACATTCAAATCCACAAGCACATTTAGATTTAAAACTAACAGCTATTTAAGAAACTCTCAGTATGAAATACCTGCTCGTGGGCAAGAACAGCATCCTGGAAGTTTCCAAGCAAATAGTGCGAGTTGCCAAGGTTGCCGTAAGTCCTGCCCTGTGCCGCTCTGTCCCCCAACTCCTTTACAATGGCCAGATTCGCTCTTCAAACCGAGACAAACAGTATAATATACAGCAGGGGAGATGTTTAGCATGCTTTTGGAAAACATTACTGCCCTTGAGGCCAAACAAATCTCTTCAGAAATGAAATATTGTGTCTTTTACCACGTGTGTGTCGTCTACACTCTAGTTTTTGCCATTCAAAAGAATGAAAACAACAAATGTTGGCTCGCTCACTCATAGTACTCAGTTGCTTTCTTTAGAGCGATGCGTGCCTCCTCGGGAAAGTCTCCAGGGTCCATACCACTCCAACATATGTTCTTCCCCTTGGCGTGGTACACATTCCCATAATTATACAGCGCTCGAGCCTGCCCCACCTAACAAAACCACACACAGACACACATCCAGATAACACACACAACCAGCACTTATTACACACCTAAAACAGATCGACAGCTTGCACTTATACTATGTTTATGGTCTGCTAAAATAGATCAAGCCGTGTCTTTGGATAACAGGACAAATGTGACTTCAAAAAACATCTGAGGCAAACTTGGCAATTCAAGCGGGATGTAAAAGGAATAAAAATATTCTGTCATCATTTACTCACACTTAGACATGGGAGATATAGGCAAAACATATCACATTAATCTTAAAAAGTTTGGTTGATAACAATATATAATCAAGATACTTTGAAAAGTGTTTAAAAACTGAAAAAGCTTATGGCCTTATGACAACTTATTTATAATAGTTGATCAGTTAGTCATTTCTATTGTATCAATACAAATAAATAAATTCTGTTTTATTTATGCATGTTTTGAATGTTTATATTTATTATTTGCATCCCTAAATAAATATTATCAGAAATTTTTTTGTATTTAATTCATCATTTATAGACCATTTCAACTTTTTATTGGCGTGGAAGATATTGTCAAAAAAATTCACAATAATATTGGAAGTTTGGTTGATGACAAAATATAATAAAGATGACAATATTATCATATGTTTATAGGAAAGTTAATAAAAAATGAATACAAAGAAAATTTCAAAAGTAATCCTATTAGTGTTTATTTGTTTATTTATTTGAAGACATTTTTATGTTTATTGTAGCAATTAAATTAATACAATTTTATTTTTTGAATAGTCGGTTTAATTTTATCAATAAAAAAAAACTCTTTTATGTATTTATTTACTTACTTACATCAATAAATAAATATTTGTGTCAGAAACAATTAGGCTTGTTTTTTAGCTGAACTTTTTCTTTGGTTCTGCAAGTATATGACGACCAGGAGCTTCAAGCTCCAAAAAAGGACAAGAAGTGCCATAAAAACAATCAGTACTATTCAATATGTGATATTCCCAGTCTGATGATGCCATATGATAGCTTCTACCGAGGCTGTGACATCTTATTCACACATACACATCGCACATATGTACATTGTGCCTTGACATGCCAGGTTTGACATCAGTACAGAACGCCATTGATTAGTGTATATTCTTTAAAATATCTTAGTTGATGTGTTTCGACAGAAGAAAGAAACCTCATAGGTTTTGAAAGATAGATAGAGAGTAAATGATGACAGAAACTTCATTTTGGCTTAAGCTATTTCATTAAAATGCCTTTAGTTCCATTTACAGGGTTTGTAGATACTGTTAAATGAAATTACAGGACTTTTCAAGCACTACTTTTTTGATTTTCAAGGACTATAATCACTTATCAAACAAAATCTTTATTATCTTTCAAATTCTAAAAATTATAATGTATATTATATATTATCTAAAAAAAATAAAGTTATAAAAAAATGGTACAAATAATGTGCAGCACATGCAATGACTGTGGTAACTTAAACCACTGAAAGGGTACTATGACAAATATATCTCTTTCCTTATTCAAAATGATTTTCACCTCATGAATATATGATTGACCTGAAGAATGAAAGATGTATCATATACTTGGATATTTATATAAGTACACTCATAGCCCAGCGAAATGGCTCTATATCTATATCAAATGGGCTGCAGAGTTAATTTTGTGTGAAAAGATAATTCAAGCACTCTGAGTATTTTTTTTATAAATATGGCTGTTTTAAAGGGTTTTCCAGGACTTCAATTTCAAAAATTCAAGTTCAAGTACTTCAAGCACCTTGTACGAACCCTGTATTTGACACCTCACCTTATCATGGAGCATCCTGGAAATATCCAGGTGTCTTTGGCAACAAATTGCTGCTTCGTCATAGCGTCCCAAAACTTTCAACGTGTTTCCAAGGTTCCCACTGGCTTTAGCTTCTCCCAGCTGATCTCCAATAGTTCTAGAGGAGCCATAACAACAAAACTTGTTATTTTAGATAAGAATGTAATCCTTCCGGCTTTAGAACAGTGACATACAGTAACATTCCAGATTCAGACCTGGTGAGCGTCAGGTCATGCCGATGGTATTCCAGCGCCTTGTTGTAGTCGTGCAGGTGGAAGTATGCGTTGCCAAGCTGACTGTAGATGGCGCTCAAAATCTGCAGGTCTTCAGTGCCCACCTGGATGGCCGACTCAAAAAATGAGACGCCCGCACGGTAATCTCCCACTTTACACAGACGCTCACCTTCCAGAGCCAGTTCCAGACATGAGGCCTCCATCCTGCAGGGGGCAGCAGAGAGGTGAGCAAGAGCATGAGTAGGAAAAACACAGGTTTACGAGGAAGTGTGCAGATGTTATTTATGAATGGCAGTGAAGCGACGCAACTGACGCTGGTAGGTCACATGATAATGACAACATGGCGGATGTGGTACGTCCAGATTACATTCATACTGCACACATTTATAATATATAGGGTTGCAAAATTCTGGGAATTTTCAAAGATGGAAACTTTCTATGGGAATTAATAGGAATTTAAGGGAATTAACAGGAATTTATGGGAATAAAGTGGGAATTTTCAAAGTTGAGGGTTGGCTCTTCATAGGGAACTTAAATATAGTTGAGGAAAGTATATTTTAGCATAATCTTGACTATAACAAACAGATGCCATTCAAATACACTTGAATATCCATGCCATTCCTCAATCACATGCACATAGAACTCTGGTTACTGCATGGCTATTGAGACCACACCCCCTACTGGCACTGTGCATGCCTCCATCACATGTACAGAAGCCCAAAGCACAAGACTATTGAAGGCACACATTTGAGCCTGTTGACTAAACAAAGTGAAGTAAATTTTGATGACATTGTGGGGAAATATATTTAAATTGCAAATATCACATACAAATGTATTCATCTAGTAGAAATGCTGATAAGTTAGATGCTAAATAAGCTAGCATAACTTTATTTACCACATAAGGCAGATGCTAGCTACCTCATGTGGCTGTTTTTCTCTGCCTCCTGCAATATGTTTTCAAGATCATTACAGTTGTTTAGCTAGCCTTACTATTTATGTATCCGTTCATGCCATTGCATTAGTATTCTTACTAGGCTGACAGACATCACGATGTTTAGCCGACATCGCGATGCCCCCCCCCTCCCCCTCATGCTTGGCACGTGATTCACCACAGCCAAAATAGCGCTGTGTGATAGATTTAGCGCTTTTATTTCTAAATATTAACAAACTTGCTTACCATGTCATAAACTATCTTCTATTCCGATTCTCAAATATGTGTGAGTTTGTTTTGTAGTTTAAAAAACCTTCATCCTTTAGTTATCTTGATCTGTAACGTGAGATTGGCGCCGTGTTTGGGCCCCAGTTCAGAGATTCCTGTCTTTTGGATTTAAGTTATTACAGTGTGTGAATTCATCAGTTTCTCCCGGAATACATGAAAGTAAGTGGCCGGTGAACTGAAAATAATAAATTCTTCGATGAAACAAGCGATTCTTCAGTAAAATAATTAAAACTTGTTCTGTTCTACTTACAAATAAATCTGTTGAAATATCTATTGAAAACATTTTGCATGGATGTTTTCTTATGACTTCTGTTTATATTTATGTTTGGATATGATACAATGATTGATTACATTACAATGAATCCCAGTTAGTTCCCATTAATTCCCATTATTCCCATGGAAAGTTTCTAATATGGAATATTACCAAAATTCCCCCTGCTTAACTTCCCATGCAAATTTACCGGAAACTTTCCGGAAATTTATCGGAAATTTTCCGCCCCTTTGCTACCCTAATAATATATAGAACGCACTTTTTAGCACTCACAAAGTACGTACTCATTCAAAATAAGTACCTACTCACGAGAGTATTCAATTTTGGACGCAGCCGTAGAGAGAATTATTTATGAGATCAGAGACCAAAAAATTTATTTAGGTAAAAAAAAATATATATATATTAAGTGCTGTCAAATCAATAAATCGTAATTAATACATTTATAGATATAGACAGACACACACACACACACACACACACACACACACACACACACACACACACACACACACACACACACACACACACACACACACACACTTTTTTGATTAATTGATCTGACAGCAATTAATTGATTTGACAGTACTAATACATTAATAAAAATGTTAAAAAATACATAGATACATATTTTATTGGTGTATACCTAAATGTCTATTGATGCGCATAAAGATAGAAGCAAAGTAAAGGGAGTCAAATATTTCAGTTTGATATGCATTTTGATTAGACTATTAAAAGAAAAGAGCAACTAAAGGTTTTTAAGCCTAACGATCAGTCCAGTATTTGTGTTTAAGCTAATTTAACTGCAGAGGCCTTATATTTGAGGAACAATAGCCTAGACTCCATTACAGATTTGCACAAACCTTTTGTGATATTTTCTAAATGTAGATAAAAAACTATTACGAAATAATGGCATTTCCACTAACCGATGTTATGGAACTAAAACGTAATTGTTTTAGTGTAAATGCATTTCCCATTCTTCATTTGTGGCAATCAAAGGCATTCCCCAGAATTTTGTAGAATATAATATTGTAGAACAATCTAGAAAGAATTACTACAATGTCACCATCATTAGGTCTGTGTCTACATAAGTTCTTGAGAACGTCTTGTCAGCTGACATGCAATAAAAATATGTGTCAAAGAATGACTAATAATCTCAGCTTCCAAGAATCAAGAAAAACACTGATCTGAATGCCTGTAAACCTTCTTAATTATCACAGAATGTATGAAAAATATAAACAAACTTGTTGTATTTGCATTCAAGGACTTCTGTTTGTTCTTTCAGAGAGTGTTATGTATAGACATTAGGGGCTGATTTTTGTCTGCAAAAAGTACACTTTTAGTCCTCATCCAATGTGAAAGCGCTGAGTGAAGAGACGATACCAGTCAATCACAACATATCTGATGTTTAAAATACAGCAATATTTGGAGAATTTATAAAAATAAGAAATTATCTAGATGTTACACAACATGTAAACATTGTCAATACTGAGAGAAAATAAAAACCTTCATTACCACGTCATCAAAAACAACGCAAAACTACTTAACTTTAAATACATACAATACCATTAACAAGTTTGGGGTCTGTAAGTCTCTTTCTCACCAAGGCTGCATTTATTTGATCAAACTAAGTAAAAACTGTAATATAAAAAAACGGTGAAATATTATTTCAATTTAAAATAACTGTTTTTATATTTTAATATATTTTAAAATGTGATTTATGATGTGATCAAAGCTGAAATTTCAGCATTATTACTCCAGTCTTCAGTGTCACATGATCCTTCAGAAATCATTCTAATATGATGAGTTGATGCTCAAGAAACATTTCTGATTATGATCAATGTTGAAAACAATGTGGTATTTTTGTGGAAACCAAAATACTTTTTTTCAGGATTCTAATAGAAAGTTCAAAAAAGCAGTGTTTATTTGAAATACAAATCTTTTGTAGCATTATAAAATATCCTTACCTTCACTTTCGATCAATTTATGTCCTTGCTGAATAAAGCAACTTGTAACCACCAAGAACACCATATCAACAACCTAACAACCCCTTAGCAACCACACAGCAATGCCCTGGCAACCACATATGACAAATGTGTACAGGAAAAACTCAACCCACCTTTTATCCTTTTTCTTTTTATAAAATTCAGTGCACCGTCCAAACATCTCAATCGTTTTGATGATTTTTTCTCCTCCAATGTGATAGACACGTTTAATTCTCCATGGGGTGAAGCTTGAGCCCCACAGCTTCGACCCTCTCAGACACATCACAAAACTGATCTACCTCTTCCAAAAGACACCAAATTCCAGGATAACATCCTCTGTGAGACCTTTCCTAACCCTCTACCCCTGAAGAGAAGCCTGAGCATAACCAGACGAGGCTTTAGCATCTAAAATGTTTTGTTGTTGGCATGCCGTGACGGGTTACGCTGGGTCTTGCACACATGAACGCAGGGTCAGTGGTAAGCCTTCCGATAATAACAGATGCAACTGTATGACGTGCCCATGTCAACTACGGACACCCGATGGCAAGCGTCAATTCCAATTATCAGTGAGACGACACATGGGGGATTATCACGAATAAAGAGCGAAACAAAGTAACTGTAATGTGCTTAGAACAGCTCCTAAACCAGTTATTCCAGTTGGGTGGGTCAGGGAAAAAAAAACTATGTAGATTCTGATGTAGTTACACTCATAAAAAATAAGTGTTCTTTATTGGCATCTACAGTTCCATGAAAAACCTTTAACATCGATTAAGAAAAAAAAAAAAGGTTCTTTAGATTTTTAAAACGATCTTCACACTAGTGTAGTTCAGTTCTCTTGGTTCTCTTGGTCCGGACGAAAAAATTAAATTATACATTTAATTCTGATTCGATTCATTTTTTAACACCAAACCTAAAGATAGAAAACAAAAAAAAACAAAAGTTTATGGCATATATATTTTGCGACGGAACTCGTCGAACATCCAAAACAATGCTGTGAGGAGACGTGGTTCTGAACTGTGATGGGCAACATCGCGACTATGATGAGAAAAAACAGGTATGCTTGAGCATCCTGTCCTTTTTAGGGTCGCATCTAGTGACATGTCTGTTTTTGGTTTGTTTCGATTGTCTTTGGTCTGTGTTGCGTTCCTATTTCAATCGAACCGCACTAGAGTTCGTTTGGAAGTGGACCGAGACTCATCTTGTTTGGTTCAAATAGCAGTGTTCACACTTATTCGAATGAACCGCACTAACACAGTAATCGCACCAGAGTTAATTTTAATCAAACCAAACCTGACAAGTATGAACAAACCCTAAGAAAAAAGTTTTTTTTTAAGAACTGTTCACTGAAAGGTTCTTCGGGGAAACAAAAATGGTTATTGTACATTAATAAAAATAAATGTTTTTTATTGACATTTATGGTTCCATGAAGAACCTTTAAAATCCACGAAACCTTTCTATTGCATGAAAGGTTTTTTGGAAAAAGGTTCCTTAGATGTGTTATATATTCTTCACTTCACACCAAGAAAAAATGGTTATTTTAAGAACTGTTCAATGGAAGGTTCTTTATGGAACGAAAAATGGTTACTCTACATTCCTAAACATAAAAGTTCATTTTTTGTGGTTCTTTAAGGAACAAAAATGATTCATTCCATGGCATTGCTGCAAAAAAAAACACCCTTTTGGAACCTTTACTTTGAAGTTAAAGCTTAATTCTTATGGTTAGAGGTTTGTTCTAATCCTTAATCTTGAGTATGATCAATTGTAATAGTTGACATGGCAAGCAAAACTAAGTAATTAAACCGAGTTCTGCAACATTTGTGCAACAGAGAGTGATCAGAATTACAATTTAGAAAATAAAACCAGCCAAAAATACATGAACTTCAAGTAAATTGACCGTGGGACTTGAGAAAAAAAATAGTCTTTGGCATCTAGTCACATGTTTGGCTCAAACCAGTAAGCAAAAAGCAACTTTTGCACTGGAAGTGCACCATTTTCTTTAGAATATGTATAGCAAGTAGCCACTCTTGCCATTATTAATAAGAGTTGGCAAGAGAAAGCACGAAGGCTTTAGAACTATGTCAAGAAACAAAGCAACCCAAGAAAACCTCCCTGAATCAATTAATCTTCTCTTCTGCTGAAGCAGAGTGAGATGTTGTCATGAAGAATGAATTGATTCCAGCCAGAGGAACAGTCAGGTAACCAAGGCCATGCAGGGAAAATCCATTAGACCAAATTAAATCCCACGGTTTGCCCAGAGTGTCCTCAGCGGAAGGCTTGCGGCGTTCACATGCTCTAATTTCTTTATCCTCAGCGCGGTGGGACGCGGGCCGAGCGGCTGACGCGATTTCTCCACTGACCGATCAAATGACTAATTCACACTATATATATATATATATATATATATATATATATATATATATATATATATATATATATATATATATATATCAACTCATACTTCTCATGAAGTAATGCATTTTGCTGATTCTTACTGAAACACCAGGCATATGTTGCTCATTATTTCTGTTCATTTCTAAAACTCAGATAATTAAAGGGACAGTCGTTAAATATTCACCCTCATATCATTCCGTGAGTTCTTTGAAACTCAAAAGGAGAATGTTTAGCACGATGTCTCTGTTTTTTTGTAACAACTGAATGAAACAAATTTAAAGATTATGACTGAATGCCACATGGCAGTTCAAATGTGCAGAATGAAGAAAATATCTGAAGGCTTATTAGGGAAATATAATGTTGGGAAATATAGGCTACGTTTACGTGGACACCTTTTGGTTCAATCAGAATGAAATCAATCCGATTGATGAATCTGAACACGGTGTTTACATAAACGATAGATAAAGTAATCGGGTTGATGTGTGCGTTTATATGTCACAAGTTTCAAATCGGAATTGATTTTTTTGACATGCGCACACTACACGAATATATTGCCGCTTGTCACAGCAGACTAAATATTTATCCGTCTCTGGTCATGATTTGGAGACAATGAGCATATGAACCGTTTTGCCGCTGCTTATATTTATCACGCAGTAAAAACCCACGCCCAAAACCAGTCGTCTGTGGATGAGAGTCTGAAACAAGGACGTAGAAGGTGACGTAGTCAGAGCGACGGAGTCAGACTCAGAGCAAAGCCGTTCTTTGTTCTTGTTTCAAAGAAAAGTTTAGGCTAACTTCAAATCCTCCAGAGTCGCGGCCAAAGCGGAAACAAAAGACAGTTGTTCGCCAGCAGCAGCAGCCATTCTTTGTTTTCAAGTAGCAGTGAACCGTCACAACTCTGTCGTCATTATGTTAAGCCCGCCCGCCGACTCTATACACGATCTGATTGGCCTGACCAGTTTTTGTTTTTTCTAGCTCGAAAGTCAACGGAGAGTTGCTAGACTACACTGGCTGCAAAATATTTTTTTGCTGCCACTAGGGTGCGTCTACCTTTCTAGGCTAGTGTTTACATGATCGGATAACAAAAGGAATAAACTACCCCTTTCAATCCGATCGAAATTCCAATCGGATCGAGCTCATTCAGATCGATTAACCCTCCTATTATCCTTGGGGTCAATTTGACCCCATTCAATGTTTAACGTATGTAAAAAAAATTATTTATTTTTTTGCTTCAGATTTAATGACTTTTCCTAATTTAATGGGGACAACTCTGTAAACATAAAATTAACCTTCTGATATTTTTTCAATGTCCTGTACACATTTTGAAGCATCGGTGTTCCTTGGGGTCAATTTGACCCCAGGCTCTTTTAGCTGTATAAAACATAAGAAATATTAAAATTTCACACTCATTTGTTTTGGTTGTTTTATTGAGGTCACTATAACATGTTATAATTGTATAATGTTCATTATAATTTTACATACATTTATTCCCCCCATGCCGTGGGGGAGGGGAAAACATACTTCTCATGGTTTACCAAACAAAGGGGAGAAGCAAACATTATAAAAGCATGAACAGAAGCCTTCTAAACCATTTCTCTTTGTGCTCTGTGTGCTCTCTATGTTCTCCATCTCTCTCATTTGAAAATGACATCTAAACACCCTTGGCACCCTCGTCCTGATCTTTGGAACCTCCACGTGTGGCTCCTGGACGGGATGAGGCAGGTTGAGTATCCTACTACCAGCAGTGGTGGTTACCATCACTTCCGCTTAGCATCGTCCACGAGACATGTCTACGCTAAGTGGAACCTCTTCGTCAACTGGGCTCTTCTCACCAAGAAGACCCCCGGAGATGTTCGATCAGTGTCGTGCTTTCCTTCCTTCAAGAAGGGTTGGAGCGAAGGCTGTCTCCCTCCACCCTAAAAGTATACGTTGCCGCTATTGCCGCACACTATGTTACAGTGGAAGGTAAGTCTGTAGGAAAGCACGACCTGATCGTCAGGTTCCTGAGGGGAGTGGGGAGACTGAATCCTCCTCGCCCTCCTCTTGTTCCCTCTTGGGACCTCTCAGTGGTTCTAAATGCCCTGCAGAGTGCTCCCTTTGAGCCTTTGAAATCAGTGGAGCTTAAGTTCCTGTCAATGAAGACAGCACTCCTGGCTGCATTGGCCTCCAAGAGGGTAGGGGACCTGCACACATTCTCCATTGAAGAAGCGTGCCTGGAATTCGGGCCGGCTTACTCTCACGTGATCCTGAGACCCCGGCCTGGATATGTGCCCAAGGTTCCTACCATTCCTTTCCGGGACCAGGTGGTGAACCTGCAAGCGCTGCCCCTGGAGGAGGCAGACCCAGCCTTGGCACTGCTCTGTCCAGTACGTGCTCTCCGCTCTGTCCAGTACGTGCGTTCCACCCCTATGTAGACAGAACCCAGTGTTTCAGGACCTCAGACCAGCTTTTTGTCTGTTTTGGTGGGAAGCTGAAGGGAAAGGCTCTCTCACTGGAAAAGATAGTGGACGCCTTTGCTTTGGCATACCAGCAGCAAGGTGGACCGTGCCCCCTTGGTGTGACTGCCCACTCCTCGGAGTGTGGCGTCCTCTTGGGCTCTAGCGCATGGCGCCTCGCTAACAGACATCTGCAGAGCTGCAGGCTGGGCGACACCTAACACATTCGCAGATTCTACTATCTCCGAGTGAAGCCAGTGTCCTCTCATGTACTCGCTTCAACCAGCTAGTACTGGACCCACTCAGGTGTCTTCGCTTGCTCGCCATTCAACTCCACGGACTGGAAATGTGCGATATTCTCCTCAGGTGAGCTTCCCCGAAAGCCCTGAGTTCCTCCAGCACTCCTGACGTCGGCGCCAGTGTCTATTGCCTGCGTGTCAGCTAGGTGCCTCCCGTGTGCATGGTCCCTCCTCTGAGCGACCCCCACATGTGTATTTCCACTGTAAGCCTCTCTGAGCATGTGTCTTTCCCTTGGCAAGCCACCTTGCCACCCCTGGGGTTGAAATATTCCACCTGCGGCTGGACACCCCAGTGTCCCTCTGGGTTTGGCAATAATTGCGTATTTCCTATAAAGCTATGGGATATGCTCCCCAGTGTACCTTGGTATTCCTGTGCTACATAGGAGTCCTTCGTCCGTGCCAGTATCACGAAAGGTTATTTAAGTAGTCAACAAAGATATAAATTACCTGAGACACAAACCTTTGTAAAAAAAAAAATCATATTCTGGAGGTTTAAATTACTGGGGTCAAATTGACCCCAGTGGGTAAAAGATCGGATTTGAGGGTAACAGGAGGGTTAAGGTGTTTACATCAAGGTTTTTTAGTCTGATTGAGCCGTCAATCCGATTATAAGGGTCCATGTAAACGCAGCTACTGAATAGAAACTTTTTTACCACAAAATATTAGAAAAGTCACCATATGGCTTTAGAAGTTGGATTGGAATAGCCTACAAGAATACAATGGACTACTGTCATGCTGGAGCTTTTTGTCTTTTTGTCTGTGTGGAAAAAACACTCCCTAAAATAAAACATAGGCACTTGACTCATCTTTCAGTTTCAGTGTGAGATGGTCCTGCAGTATTTCAGGATGTACGTCAGCAACCGAGACAAAACAATGCCAACAAGTGATGACCCTCCATTTTAATAATTAAACACGCCTATTAAAAATGCACACACAAGAGATCTCTCGACCAACCTGAGCCCATTTTTACTTGCCTCCACCCACATCACTGTATTACATTTCAAACCCCATTTATCTGATGGAAAAACAAGTGCACGTCAATGGAAAGATAGACAGGTCTTTTGGTATTTACAGCAAGATCTGTTGTGTAAAACACTCCATAATCTGCAAAAACATGAGTTAATAGAGAATGAAGGCACATCAAAAAATGTGCTGACTGTAGTTAAAAGTTTTGTGTTTTTTGTTCGAATGGCAAAACAAGTCTTTTCTCCTACCTGGAACGGACATGAAACGCTTGATCCTCATCTTTTGTGATCTCATCCATTTATATTCATAGTAAAAGTCCAAGTTTAAAACATAACTGCAACAGCAAACATAAAGATGGAGCGAAGATGTCCATGTTTTCACCGCGTCTGAACCATCTGACAGGCGAGCGACACTAAAGAAAGAGTCTAAGAAATATGATCCTCTCTCTCCCACACACACATACACAGACGGATGTGTAAGTAGCTAATGATTTCACTAAGAAAACAGTCATTGACTGATTAATGACAACACGCTTCCACACTACAAACTAAATAACATCTCGTGTGGGAGGCTGAACATGAGGAAGTCTCTTGACTTCCACGTGAGCAACCAACCGATCATCAAAAGACACTTTTTTCCAGGACGAAAAGTTGATGATGTTGTATTACAGTAGCTATGCTTGAATGCTTCCATTCAAAGTTGCGAATTTAACTTTTGCGTAAAATTGGAATATCTCTAAGTATTTGCGAATAAAGCAACAAAATTACCACTTCCTGGGAAATTGGCACAAAATATCTATAGTAAAAATGGAAGTTTCTGTAATCACAAGCCACTGTGGCTCTTTTTTCATACATGATAACTTGACTTGCACCTCACAGATGAAACGCATTAAACTGTTACAGTATCTTGTGTTTGGGAATGCAATCGAGGCAATAAAAACAAATCATTTTAATGACTGTGGCATTTCAGAATGATCAAACCAACATTTGAGATGCTTGTGCGATGCAATTGGTCCGCTGGTTAGTCCAGTTATCCAATCATATACTCTGTTGAGCCATTTTTTTTTTTTTTGCGCATCAAGGGATTTTTTGGCAAATAAATTTCCATCGTAGTTTATGTGCATGTCTTCTTATCGGATAAAAATGAAATCATCTGCCTCAATTGAGCACATACATTTTTTTATTAGAATGTGAGCAACTTTCCACCAGTTTCCATCCAGTGTTTTTTTATGTAATATCCCAACATTTTTCAAAATATATTCTTTGTGTTCAGCAGAAGAAATAAATTGATGCAGGTTTTGAACAACTTGAAAGTTAGTAAAAGAACCGAAACCATAACCATCAATAATCTTGAATGATTTCATTTGAAGGGATGGTGACACATTAGATATCACTTAATCACCCTCACACTGATCCAAACCCACCCATGTGAAAAGATTTCTTCAAAGAAACACAAAAGAAGAGCTTTTCAAAAGAATATTACAGTGGCCAGAACCGGTCAAGCTACAAAACTGACAATAAAGCACCACAAAAACAGTCTCTGCGTGCTTGAAGAAAAGCCCAAGAATCAATGTCATTTGGCATTTTTTATATCAAAGATTTGAGAGCTATTGTGAAAGGGGATGATATGCAAATAGCAACTTAAATTCCTTACACCGAGTTATCATATGACTTCAGAGGACATGAGCTTGATGTTCATGACCTTTAACGTCATTTTGGGGATTGTCATCTTTAAAATATCTCCTTTTGCATTCCACAGAAGCAGTGTTGTCACGGTTTAAAATTAAAACTATTAGAAACATTGTTAAATTAAATAAAATAAAATAAAAATATTACATAGAAAAATTTAAACTTAAATTAGAAATGCTCCCTTGCCAACTAACTTTAAATAAGTTTGTTGAAATACTAAAATGACTGAAATAAAAATAAATTAAACCTAAATATATATATAAATAATAATAATACAAATGATACTAAAATAAGAGTTCACATAAGTCAGTCTTGGGTTTGGGGGGGGGGATCATTTTTGAATTGAATGAAAATCATACAGGCAGTGGGAAAATGCGTCAGAAATCATATTTGTGTGTACTTCAGGAATTCCTTGTATTGAGCAGAAAACCGAAAGCATTGTTCATTTTTAAAACTGGCTCAACTGACAATCTGGATGCTCAGGAAAGGGCTGTGACATTCATCTTGAGCAAAAAAAAAGAGTTTATTTGATTACAGCCAAACATTGTCGTTTTGTGTCTCCTTTCCTAAAGGCCTGAGCCAGTTGGTCCAGCAAAACCTCATGGCATGTCCCACTGCAAGTTTACTCAAGTGTGCGATTAAGAGACACTTTATGCATTTTCCTTTTTGTTTGACATTTCAACTTCCTTGCCAGTGTGATTTCACGCCAGGAATATTCAACCACTCACACACTGGTCTGAACCATCATTTCAGTTCAAGTTTTATTTATGCCAACAGTTCCAAAAACATTGAGCAACTTATTCAACTACCCTGTAATGGCGACAGCAGCTTCGTGAGCAGTAATAGGCCAGATTAGTCAGTCTATTCAACAGAATAATACACAAGGTACAGCCCGTAAACAGCTGTGATTCATTAAAAGATTCATAAACCGCAGTGCAGCCTGTGCAGACACAAGATCTGCTGTGTCCGTTCTGTCAGCCGGAGCCTGTCCAGGTGGTTCTCGTTTAACACACGGGAGGGAACTTTGGGGGAACTGCTTACAATGAGTCTCACGGTCATATTTCACCCCGAAATTAAAAGAAAATATTATATTTTGAATAAAGAAAATGACACCTATTATTGTGCAATTAAATTTTTTTGTCATTTTAATGGAAACCATATGTTTTACTTTTGCATTTCTGTTAATGATGAGTCTAACTGCCTACAATTACGAGAATGAACCTCCTTGCGTAACACAAGAATGAACCTCATTGGTTCTTGAGGAAGTCCAAACGTGCTGCGTAACACGAGAATGAACCTCATTGTTTCTCGTACGCCAGGCGAACATGATTGAGCTTTCGTTTACCACAACTGATGTGCACGTTGATCAATGTATATATGTGAATAAAAGCCTAAATTCCATCTGTTCATCATATAAAGCGATCCTGTCTCTTTATATAACAATTTGGACAAAACCGATCAATTCATATGGATTAGTTGTACGATCTCTTTTTATTTTTAAAGCCGACAGAGTGGTAGTTGCGTAGCTGTCAATGGAGGGCCAGAAAGCTCTCAATTTCATCAAAAAGTTCTTCATTTGTGTTCCGAAGATGAACTAAGTCTTATGGGCTTTGGAGTCTTAAGTCTTATGGGGTCGACAGTATGACAGAATTTTAATTTTTGCGTGAACTAAAGGCCTACACTTTTTTATATAAACATTTTTATGTGAATTATTTAATATAATGCTATAGACCAATATTAATATAAACACAGTAAATTTAAATAATATATCACTATTTTTCAGGTATTGTAATATATGGAATTTAGGAAAATGTGCTTAATAATGTTACAAAGCAGCCCCTTTTGTTTTCATGGAAATTTCCATTTTATTTTAATTTTTCACCCATTTTTATTTCAATATAACGTATTAGTGGAGGAATGAACATGTTTTGACAGAACCGGTCCTGGTCATCATTTACTCATCTGCTAACGTTATCATGGTAAGACGCATATTGACGTGCCTTGGAGATAAACTGTATCATTTTGACTAGTAGTTCGTTTTTTTGTACAATATCGTCAATTGTACAAAAGAAGCAGCAATAAATAGATTCAAGACGTTGCTCAAGAAAGACAAGTCAAGGAAGTACTTAACATTATGCAACACATATACAGAATAGTTCAGTGGAGAAGCTGTTAATGCACAACTAAACTAACCTTAAATCCGAAAGAGAAAAGAAATCAAACTCCTACCTCAGACACTTCGAGATCTGTTCTTTAAAGAGTGTAATCGCGCTACATGTCCCGTGGTGGAAAAGTGTCTCCCGTTGTCAAGAAGCATCGAAAAAGTTTCTTTCTCTTACTCCGCCATGTTTTCTCAAGACACTCTCCTTTCCTACATTTCTTTTGGGGGAAAAAAAGTATTTTGGTTTGGCACGCCAATCATTACACAGGAGTTTGTAAACGCCACGCCTCGCCATCAAAATGCTTTCGTGGTGAAGTAACTCTCGCGAATGAATCGTTCTTTTAAACAGACTCTTTTGAATGATTTAGGAGAATTCGATTCGATAATCGCAAATAGTAAATCTATGAAGACTAATATTGTGAACTTATTAGTAATAACTGGCATTGTTATTTAATATGATTAACAAGCTAATGCTGATTCGATTCTTTAAATGTTTTGGTCGAACCCATTCACAAGCATTTGTACTGACTTTGATTTAGACAAAAACTTAAAGGAAGGGCAGGAGAAATGTTGTTAAAAATGGAATAGGCCTACAAGTAATAATTAACATTACCAATTGATATTATTAGGAGACGCTGAACACAAAATAAGATATTTTGAAGAATGTCGGGTAACCAAACAGTTGATGGGCCCCACTGACGTCCAATGGGGGGAAATACATTCTTCAAAATATCTTCTTTTGTGTTCAGCATAACAAAAAAAAAAATTCTTACAGATTGGGACAGGCCCGGCTCCACGGGGGGGGCCAGGGTGGGCCTGGCCCACCCAATCAGAAGCTTGGCCCACCCTGGCCCAACACCACATAACAGCCTATCACAAAATTGGTGCGATATTCAATTCAGCTCGAGATAGGCTACGTTATTGTCTATTTTCTACCCAACCCCTCCTTTTTCCCTCCGAGACCAGTGTTTACTTACACACCCCCCCCGCCCCCCCCACCCCACGGACCGGCCCACCTGGAATATCAGTTGGCCCACCTTTCATCTCATATCTGGAGCCGGGCCTGGATTGGGAACAATTTTGTTTCTGGGTGAACTGTCCCTTTAAACTCGCAGTGAATCGGTTCACTGAACTGACCATCTGAAAGAATCAATTCACTAATATGAATTGGACTCCCTTTAGTGCTGTAAGGAACAGAAAGCCTTTTACGGATTTATTTCTGTCGGCTCCTCAATTGGTGTAACTTCAAGTAAAAAAAAGAAAAGAAAAGAAAAGACAAAGAAAAAAAGACTTCATTATATATAAAACACTCATAAGGACTATAAAACTTCAAACTTCTTAAAAAAGAACTACGGTGAGTAATAGTAGTGTGATGTATTGACCAGCAGAGGTCACTGTTTATTACTGACGGACAGATCCAGCTGTCATTTAATGATCTCTGAACGACATGAAGACATTTATGTATGTTTTCCCTGTTTTAATACAAAGTAATAATAAGTCAGACATTGAAGCAAAATATCAATAGCACTTGAGCTCAAAAATAGCTACATGTACTCATTATGCCAGCTTGCTTACGCATATATACACAAACATAAGCACATGTATAAGGACATCAGCTTAACTGCACTATTAAAGCAACAAAAACAAATAAATAAATAAATCCATTACACATGTAAAGCATCATAAAATTGGGTAATATTTCCATCTCTGTAATGCACTCTGATGATTTGATGCATTAATACACTTAAGGCCACTCAAAAACGTTATATACATACATTATGGATATAATATTAATGCAACATACATATTATTATAATTTTAATAGCGATTTATATAGGCAACAAAGTATAAATGCACATTTGGTGAGAAGCGAAGAGACCAGACAAGATGAGAAAAGACAAAACGAGAAGGAAAGAGACAAGCAGAGAGGAGATCAGAAGAAACAAGCAAAGACAAGATAATGCAAGCAGGGAAGAGAAAAGAAGTAAAGAGACGACCTGAGAAGAGATGAGAAGAAATGAGCAAAGAAGAGACAAGAAGAGAACAGAAGAAATGAGAAGTGACAAGAAGAAACAAGCAGAGAAGAGAGACACGAAGAGAAAAGACGAGAACAGAAGTAAAGTGATGAGCAGAGAAGAAACCAGAAGAAACAAGAAAAGAAGAGGAGACAAGCAGAGAAAAGAAGAGAAGTGAAGAGACCAGCAGAGACTAGAAGAGATGAGACAAGAGAAAAGACAAGAACAGAAGAAAAGAGACGATCAAAGAAATGAGCAGAGAGGAGAAGACACAAGAAAAGAACAGAAGTAATGAGACTAGCAGAAGAGACAAGAGGAGACAAGCAGTGAAGAGATGAGACAAGAAAAGAAAAGATGAGAACAGAAGTAGAGACGAGGAGCAGAGACGAGAAGAGAAGAGAGGAGCAGAGACGAGAAGAGAAGAGAAGAGGAGAGAGGAGCAGAGACGAGAAGAGAAGAGAGGACAGAGACGAGAAGAGAGGACAGAGATGAGAAGAGAGGAGCAGAGACGAGAAGAGAGGAACAGAGACGAGAAGAGAAGAGCAGAGAAGAGAAGAGAGGACAGAGACGAGAAGAGAGGAGCAGAGACGAGAAGAGAAGAGAGGAGCAGAGACGAGAAGAGAAGACAGAGACGAGAAGAGAAGAGAGGAGCAGAGACGAGAAGAGAGGAGCAGAGAGGAGAAGAGAAGAGAGGAGCAGAGACGAGAGGAGCAGCGGTGAGAAGAGAAGAGAGGAGCAGAGACGAGAAGAGAGGAGCAGAGACGAGAAGAGGAGAGGACAGAGACGAGAAGAGAGGACAGAGACGAGAAGAGAGGACAGAGACGAGAAGAGAAGAGAGGAGCAGAGACGAGAAGAGAAGAGAGGAGCAGAGACGAGAAGAGAAGAGGGGAGCAGAGACGAGAAGAGAGGAGAGGAGCAGAGACGAGAAGAGAGGAGCAGAGACGAGAAGAGAAGAGAGGAGCAGAGACGAGAAGAGAAGAGAGGAGCAGAGACGAGAAGAGAGGAGTAGAGATAAGAAGAGAAGAGAGGAGCAGAGACGAGAAGAGAAGAGAGGAGCAGAGATGAGAAGAGAAGAGAGGAGCAGAGACGAGAAGAGAAGAGAGGAGCAGAGACGAGAAGAGAGGAGAAGAGCAGAGATGAGATAAGAAGACAGGATCAGAGACGAGAAGAGAGGACAGAGACGAGAAGAGAAGAGAGGAGCAGAGACGAGAAGACAAGAGAAGAGAGGAGCAGACACGAGAAAAGAAGAGAGGAGCAGAGACGAGAAGAGAGGAGAGGAGCAGAGATGAGAAGAGAGGAGAGGAGCAGAGACGAGAAGAGAAGAGAGGAGCAGAGACGAGAAGAGAGGAGCAGAGACGAGAAGAGAAGAGAGGGGCAGAGACGAGAAGAGAAGAGAAGAGAGGAGCAGACACGAGAAGAGAAGAGAGGAGCAGAGACGAGAAGAGAAGAGAGGAGAGGAGCATAGATGAGAAGAGAGGAGCAGAGACGAGAAGAGAGGAGCAGAGACGAGAAGAGAAGAGAGGAGAAGAGACGAGAAGAGAAGAGAGGAGCAGGGACGAGAAGAGAGGAGCAGAGACGAGAAGAGAAGAGAGGAGCAGAGACGAGAAGAGAGGAGTAGAGACAAGAAGAAAAGAGAGGAGCAGAGACGAGAAGAGAACAGAGGAGCAGAGACGAGAAGAGAAGAGAACAGAGGAGCAGAGACGAGAAGAGAAGAGAGGAGCAGAGATGAAAGAGAGGAGCAGAGGCGAGAAGAGAGGACAGAGACGAGAAGAGAAGAAAGGAGCAGAGACGAGAAGAGAAGAGAAGAGAGGACAGAGACGAGAAGAGGAGAGGACAGAGACGAGAAGAGAGGACAGAGACGAGAAGAGAGGAGCAGAGACGAGAAGAGAGGAGCAGAGACGAGAAGAGAAGAGAGGAAAGAGAAAAGAGGAGCAGAGACGAGAAGAGAAGAGAGGAGCAGAGACGAGAAGAGAAGAGAGGAGCAGAGATGAGAAGAGAAGAGCAGAGACGAGAAGAGAGGAGCAGAGACGAGAAGAGAAGAGAGGAGCAGAGATGAGAAGAGAAGAGCAGAGACGAGAAGAGAGGAGCAGAGACGAGAAGAGAAGAGAGGAGCAGAGACGAGAAGAGAAGAGAGGAGCAGAGACGAGAAGAGAGGAGAGGAGCAGCGATGAGAAGAGAAGAGAGGAGCAGAGACGAGAAGAGAAGAGAGGAGCAGAGACGAGAAGAGAAGAGAGGAGCAGAGATGAGAAGAGAAGAGAGGAGCAGAGACGAGAAGAGAAGAGAGGAGTAGAGAAGAGAAGAGCAGAGATCAGAAGAGAAGAGTAGAGACGAGAAGAGAAGAGAGGAGCAGAGACGAGAAGAGAAGAGAGGAGTAGAGACGAGAAAAGAGGAGCAGAGACGAGAAGAGAAGAGCAGAGACGAGAAGAGAGGACAGAGACGAGAAGAGAAGAGCAGAGACGAGAAGAGAGGAGCAGAGATGAGAAGAGAGGAGCAGAGACGAGAAGAGAAGAGAGGAGACGAGAAGAGAAGAGAAGAGAGGAGCAGAGACGAGAAGAGAAGAGAGGAGACGAGAAGAGAAGAGTAGAGACGAGTAGAGAGGAGCAGAGAAGAGAAGAGAGGAGCAGAGACGAGAAGAGAGGAGAGGAGCAGAGACGAGAAGAGAAGAGCAGAGACGAGAAGAGAAGAGAGGAGCAGAGACGAGAAGAGAAGAGAGGAGCATAGACAAGAAGAGGATAGCAACAAAACACTTTGGACGCAACTTTTGACGCAACTTTGACAAACAAAAACACTCACAGTTCAACATTTACACATTTACAGGTCAACACATTTGACATATTCAGAGAAGAGGAATAACTTGAGTATTGAGGAACAGTGTAGAGCAGAAGCTTTCATCACTTCTAGTCTGTTCTGCTCTGTTCTGCAGAGACACTGACAATAAACTGAGTAAAACTATTTCTGTTCTCAGTAGACGCAACATTTCGAGTTTTGAGAGACCCAAGAAAGAATCAACCAGCAGAATAGAAAAAGAAAACAGGGCTAGTCGTTACACTTTAGCTCAAATTAATATTTCTGAGTAAATGTCTGTATAGACACATATCAGTCTTTGCTACAAAGATGCCTTTGAATATTTGAACTATACAACTATACTAACCATCAAAATATGTGGAAAATATCTGGAAAGGTAATCTATACAGCTACATGTTCTATTTTACTATGTAAAAAAAAGCATAGAAAAATAAAAATCTCACAAAAGCATACACTGACTACAACATCATCAGTTTTTAATAATATTCCTTGGTTCTCTCTTGTTTTTGCATGTGTTCATTATTTCACTGTATGACAGCCTGGCCAAAAATTATTTACCGAACATTTTGCCATGTTTCATTGCATTATTAAAATAAAACAATTGCTTACATTACAATACAATGTACAACACAACACACAATATCCTTACAAAATCTTTAATAGTATTTTAATAAAGGGTGAAGATGTCAATTACCCAAGACCAGACATCAGTTTTGGCCATTTGACAGCAGATCTGTAATGATAAATTCCAGTATCTCTAATAAATAGTTTTTTGAGTGTGTGTAATTCAGCCCAAATGTTCAGTATTTGACATTTACATTTTACATTTATTCATTTAGCGAACGCTTTTATCCAAAGCGACTTACAATTGCTATGTATGTCAGAGGTCGCACGCCTCTGGAGCATCTAGGGGTTAAGTGTCTTGCTCAGGGACACATTGGTGTCCCACAGTGGATTCGAACCCAGGTCTCTCACACCAAAGGCATGGGTCTTATCCACTGCGCCATCACCACCCCATTTGAACACTTAAGCCACTATTAAAAATGTCAGAATCCTTTTGGTGTCATTGCAGGCTGCAGGCTAGTGGCGATGATCTCACTTTAAGCCATTTGTTGTCATGTGAACTGAGCAATACAATTTGCAAACAGTGTTTCATTCAGACGTGAGTGTTTTCTGGAGGCACTGATGAGTTTGAGTGACTCTAGAAAGGTGTGTCCATTTGACTTCCTTTGACTCCAACAGGGACGACAACGTAACTCCCCTCTTGATATCGAATCCACCGTGAGCGTATTTCATTCTGAACCTGACAAACAAACACATATAAGATATATAATCACAAAAACCCAGGAGAGACTTCCCTCAAAACCTGACCCAACCACCACAACACTGTCTGTAGCCTAAAACATCATTACGAACAGTTGTCAAACGGATTCGCTCATACAGTGGTTTTGTTAGAAATGAGTTTCATTAAATACAAGATGTTCGGCTTTACCAGATAGCAGAGGCTCAAATACAATGCATTTTTATTATTCATCCTTAATTGCTTATTGGCCTTCGAGCAGTCCTCTTGTAATTCCCCAATCAGTTTCTTAATCAAATTCATAAAGATTGGCAAACATGTTGGTCGAGGATTTTATTGGCCAAGATTTTGAGTACAAATGTTGTTTAGTCCTCTGAGAATGCTGATTATCTCCATTCAAACACAAAACTGACTTGCATGCACTGTACAGTTTGTAAACGAAAAAGGGCTTCCAGCACATTATTTTAAATTTTGGTGCATATTTTGTATGTTTATGGTGTGTGAGGGCTATCAATCAATAAAGACTCACCTCCTTGTTCAGGAAACAGTAGAGAACCGCCACAATAAGGCCCTTAAGAAAATCAATAAAAAAGAGGAAGACAGTGCAAATTGCAGAAAATGTTCCTCAGATCAAACATCTACAAATATTATAAATCCATTTCTCTTCCTCTTCCTTTCATCTTATATTGAGTGCATTGAGACAGAAATTATATGCTTTTAAAACAATTTCTGCAGGCCCATATACTTTTGCATAATCATGGATGTATATCTGTGTGTTGTGAGGCAGCCGGATCAAATATTAATCCATCAGGAGTGTCCATAAGATTAAAATGCAAGACGGTCCAGCGCTAAAGTATTCATCCGCAGTAAGAAATTGACTGGCAATGTGTTCATAAGAGAGTTAATCCAGATATTTACATAGCCTACTAATGACATTGAACAGCTAACATGTTTTACAAGTGTGACTCTGAATGTAAAGATGATAGAAATCATTCATGAATTTGCATGCTGTTATGTGCATACATACTCTTTACCATATAATAACTGTTCATAAAAACCTCACTGGAAATCATTCCTTAAACTGGCTCTTTTCAGTGAATGAAAAACACACAACTGTGTACACAATTCACCAATGAATGACTCCTTTAAACGGGCTCTTTTTAGTGAATCAAAAACATTTTAGTCCAATACATGAACAAATGGTTGTTTTCAGTGAATCAAAAACACAACGTTAAACTGTGTAACACTATTCACCAACAAATGACTCCTCTACACTTTTTTTTGTGAATCAAAAACATGCAGCGCTAACTAAAATTCATGAACAAATGACTCTTTTCAAATGGTTCATTTTAGTCAATCAAAAACATACAGAGCAACCAGTGTAGTCTGATTCACAAACAATTTACTCTCTTAATTAAACTGGTTGTTTTTAGTGAATGAAAGACATATAACACAACAAATGAAGTCCGATTCTTAAAAGAATGACTCTTTTAAGCCATTTTTTTAAAAATAAATCAAAAACATACAGCACGAATGTTGTATATGATGCACAAACTAATTAATTTTATGAGTCTATGACTCACAAACTTTCTATACTATTTTATGGTAGTTTTGAATAGTTTATAATTTTAGAATAATCAGTAATTATTAGTATAATAATAAGTAATTCTTTAGTAACTGCATGTTCTTACTATATGGCTAGGATTAGGGTTTGGTTTTGGGGTTAGTTGGATGTTATTATGCATAACTTATAGCTATTACTATAGTGACTACATGTAACATATATGTAACAATGACGCTAAAAAAAGTGGGTTACACTTTATTTTAAGATGTGATTGTTACAGTGTAATTATATATTTAAGTACTGAGTAATATTAAGCAACTACATGTACTTACTATAGACCTTATGTAGCCACGCCCCTTTTCAGCGCTGAGTTTGTTGTCTTTTGTCTTCCGGTCTGTATTTTCACAGCGATCTTGCGTAGTTATGAATGAACGACTCGTTTAAAAAATTTCCAATGTCTATTTTTTAAGACATATGCTTTACAATGCTTATAATAAACATTACAATGCTCATGATAACTTTCGTTAACTCTACAATGAGTAAATCAACTTCACCAGCTAATTACTTCTGGACAGCGATGCCATAGAAATATACAGAGCGACCGCAAAAACAGAAGTTCAAAGACAATATTCTAAAGATGGCGGCGCCCTCATTTCTCTGGCGCATAAGGTCTATAGGGTTAGGGTAGGATTAGGATTTAGTTGAGGGTTAGTTACATGTAATTATGCATGATTTACTGTTATTACTATGTAAGTACATGTAACATATGTAACAAGGACACTGTAAATAAAGTGCTACCAAAAAGTGTTAACGAAATTCAATTTAAAGATGTAGGATATATCAGCTTTTGGTTGTGTTGATTCTTTAAATAAATAGAAATCAAACTGCTTAGTTTCGCCTCTGTTGTTTATATCAATATTTTTGTAATGTATCAAGTACCAAGGTTTCCTTAATCAATTACAGCATTGCCTGAGATAAATATTTCATATAAAAGTATTAAACACATTATAAAAGAAATATGCCAACATGAATAAGGAATTTGTGAGCTGGAATTGAATCAGTAAATATGTATCAATAACTAACCCTATTTCAAACACCATCGAGTTTCATGTTGTTTGAAGAAGAATGACATTACATTTGTATAGAAGAGTAAAGCATGTATTACTTCAGTGTTACACAGACAAACAACAGGTTTGTATCCAAGGATCTGAACATGGCCCCAAGTGAGCTTAATCAAAATCCTGTTATATATATATATATATATATATATATATATAGAGAGAGAGAGAGAGAGAGAGAGAGAGAGAGAGAGAGAGAGAGAGAGAGAGAGAGAGAACCCTAAAATAGATGTCTTGAGATATCAAACCTGTCACTGATACAGCCATAGGCTCTGTAAACCGCAATCTGCACCGCCTGCACGATTCAATCATTTTCACATTCGGTGGAGCTGACATGTCTGACTAGTCAAGACAAAGAAAGAACACAGTCTTACTTCAATGTTAGCCTACATAGAAAGTAATTAGCACTAAAAAACGCACATCACGGACCTCATATTATGACTTAAATAAACTTTTACAAGAGGGTTACAGCCTTCCTCAAACTCCTGCATGGAATTAATCTTCAAAATTAGTTATCGGCCCTTCAAGAAACTCAATTAGCGTTCCAGCTAACTAAGTAATATTTCTAAAACCCCAATGTCCATCTTCTGTCTCAAAAGATCAAAGGTGAGTATGAGGTGGTTTTGATCAGAGCTCATCGACTATACCGAGGGGAGCATATCTAAGGACTGGAACACAACACAAGACTTCATAACAGATTTTAAAACATACACTTGCCGACTTGTAAGTGGTCATAGAGAAAAAGAGGGCATCAAATCCCAGACTAAAATTTGAGCTGTTTTAACTGAAAGTATCTTAAAATATGTCAGAGACATTGTTTTGTCTCAACATGCACACCAGTAATGTTTTTTCCTTCTAAGGCACGTTTATAAAAGCAACTTAAATGTCCTAATTGAACTAAAGTCTAATCCTGGCTTAATCTAAGCCCTGTCTGTGAAACCGGGCCTAAAAGTCTAAAGGATCAGACACTAGACTTAAAGGGCAATGTTTTTCACAAACACTTTTTGTTATACTGGCTGAAACTCTCTTCACATCATGATCAATAATAGAGGTGGTCTAAATAAATGTACATATATCTTCTGTGGCAGTCTCAGGACCAAACAATATTCGTCCAATTATTGCATTTAATCCGAAGTGGTTTAAAAGAGTCATTTGATTCTGAATCAGACTATACGGTTTGCTATGCATGTTTTTGATTCAATATAAAGAACTGGTTAAGAAGAATAATTTGTTCATGAATCAGACTATGCTGCGTTTGAAAACTTAGGCGGCCGACTTGTTGCCTCGCTGCCTTATCAGGCAATGACTTTGTAGGCAGAGTCTGCACACGACGGTTCCTCACGAAACTGATTTCTGACAGACAACACAACGGTTTAATGATCTACAGCAAAATAGAGCAAGCTTTGGTGATAACTAAGTGAATACGCAATTTCTCACTAGAAATGACATTAGAAGTGGAAAACGTTGGTCAAACATGTACTTTACACAAACTGACCACCAATCGCACTTTTCAGTTCTTTATTTTTTAGCTCAACTATCACAGAATGGAAAGCACAGGATTGTGGGATATCAAAGGCAGCGAAGGATACATCAATGCTGCCTTCAGAAATCGATCACATGAAGGTATCTCAGGATACAGGAAGCGATGGCAACATTGGATTCGCATGTGCTTTGATGCCTTCTGGAACGCAGCCTCCGAAGGCAGCATTTTTAAGCTTTTGAACGCAGCCGCTGTTTGTGTTTTATGTTTTTGATTCATTAAAAAGATTTACAAGAATCAATTGTTGGTTAATCAGACTTGCGCTGCATGCTTTTGGTTCACTAAAACGAACCACTTCAAACGAGTCATTTGTTCATTAATAGAACTTTACTGTTTGGCATGCTTTTGTTTAGCTAATGAAAACAATAGCCTATGTGTTCTAATGTGTTCTGTTTGATATGATCAGACCGGATAGAATCATAACAGTTTGAAAAAAAAAAAAAAAAAAATCAGAGCCTGTGCCCATCATACACAACATGATTTTCGGAAAATCTGGGTGCGTCTCAATCAGCTCCCTAGCTCATGAATCAGTATGTGGTGTACATTAATTCAGGCACTGGTAAAGACCTGGCTCACTACACATTGGGACACTGATGACTCTATTTCTGGCGATGTGACAATGTCCTCATTGTACATACAACATCACTAGTACATTTTTTATGAACAACAGCAGAACTGATATCTTTCTGACATTATATTTTAATGTTACTTAAAGTAGGCCTACATTATGATGAAAACTTTGCTTGTTACATATACATGCAACCTTTCAGCTGTACATAAATGATGAATGTTAGCAAGATTATGTTCATTACCCATCTAACGATGTACGTTTAAGCTGAAAAATAATTAAATAATGGTTTGTATTTTTAAAAACATCCATCGCGTGTCATCATGTGTAGTGAGTTGGCACGTGATTTAAGTTTTGAGCTTCAGAACTTCCATTAAAGTCCCCCTGTAGTCAATAATTGTCTCCCAAAACTCATCTTTGATCACCAAAATGACATATTTAAATGTTTTATCCTTGAAAACAAATTCTTCATGCCTTAAAATAGCTTGAATATAACTCTACACCCTTGCCTCATTTAGTATACGCGGTTCTATTATGCAAGTTAGCCCCGCCTCCACTCACTCACAGCATCTCAGAGATCCACTTGTTGACGATCACACGTTGAACTGATTGGTTACAAGGCAGTTTGTGATGTCAGAAACACCAGCGATTTCAAACAGTCTTTGGTTCACTGCAGTTTTAAGGAGAAAATACTCAGCAATGGTGTTGACATGAATTTACACATGGTTTGTCTTAAAGCATATTAAAACACCACATGCATAAACAACATTAAAAGCTTGATTTTCACCACAGGGGGACTTTAAAGGAACATAGTGAGCTTCGATGCTCCCTGCTTTTGACGGTGCATTGTGAGACTTTTTAGGAAGCGAACGTTTCATTGCCCTAGCAGGATTTTGCGATTGAGACCCTGATCAGTGCCCTGACGACTAAACTAGGGACCTGATTGAGACGCATCCTCTGTCAACTTTGACTTTTGGCAACTGACGTTAGCGTCGATGCATCCAGACTAAAATCGGGGTGAAAATATGAGCAAAAATTCAGCCTAATTCCAGCCTTATATAGTAAGTCTCAGTTCAGTAATTTTACACTGCCGCTGAGGTTTGGCTTTAAGCTGTGTTGTGCTGATAGCGGGCTGGATAACCTGGAAGGAGCCTAGACACAGCTCGATGCAAAGCCGCAGGCTCACGCTGAAGTAGTCTGGGAGAAAGCTGAAGACCATGTAATGAGTGCCGAAGAGAGGGATGAGGAGGAGGGTGGACTTGGTCAGTCGCCTGAGGGAAGGAGAGATAAAGCATGGAGAGGAGGAAGGGTTAGAGGTAATTGGGTAGAGCTGGGTGCTTCTGCTGACTGGATGTTATGGATTCAAATGAGAAACATCATAATATTGCATAATATTATGACTTCAAACAACGCTTTTAAAGGAATACTTCATGCAAAAAGGAAAATTATGACTCGTCCCTTAACCTGAAAGATGAATGGGGACGATGCTGTGAAAGCTCCAAAATGGACCAGACAGCATCATAATAAAAGAAACATGAAAGTAATCTGTATGACTTGTGGGCTAAACTTTGAGACCCATATGAGAAATTTGTGTGAAAGAAATCTATAGCATGAAATCTATAGCATGCATCTATGCACATTGATGTGAATGTTCTTAAGTGCATTAATACTGTTAGAAATGTAATTATTGCTCTTGTTTGTATTGTGATTTCATTTGTAAATCAGAAAAAAGCATTTGCTTAATAAATATGCATGAATGAAAACATATCTGCAAGCAGTGCATTGATTATAATTGCACTGCTAATTTATAAAACACAAATGTAAAATGTATTATTTACAGAAGCATTAAGCCATCGTTCTAAGCTTAAAGGGACAGTTCATCCAAAAATGAAAATATATCTACACACATACTTTCATGAAATACAAAAGAGTAGTTTAGTAGTCCAAGAAAAGTAGTCCATATAACTTTGGCAATATATTAGACATTTTCTGAAGCCATACAATAGCTTTTTGTGAAATTGAAAGTTTATTCACTGAAATATAATGGCATTTTTGAATAGTGATTGAACTATTCCTTTAACTATAAATGTAGATGAGGTCCCTTAGTGTGAAACCTATTAAAATTTCACTCACGGATCAATGAACCCGTGGTGTTTTACTATGATAGCACCACTGTACACAGTGAAATGGGTTTAAACGTAAAACTGTCAAGTAGGAGGCAGAAATGCTTAAAACAACAGATTCTGGAGAGCATAGCTGTCATTCACAGGCTTGTGTGAAATCTGCATATTCAACAGCCACACACACTCATTTATGGCAAAACGGACAGAGAGTCTCTTCATGATAACAGCAGGACACATAATAACCAAACACATACATACACACATCTCTCTCCAGGTAATCAGGTCACTGCTCTTAAACATGCATGAGCAGAAATTTCATGGAAATGATCCTGATACGTGGATATAAAAACAGTAGAAATTTGATAATTAATTGAAATAAAGCTGAAATAAAATACAATTAGATAAAAAACTTTGGCTAAATGTTTTTTGAAATGTTGAATTACTAAAATTACAACTAAAGCATACATAATAAAAGGAATTAAAATAAAATAAATTAAATAGAAGTAACAGCAATGACAAAAGCACATAACATAATTACTAAAACCTAAACTAAAATGAAAACTGAAAATTTAAAAATAAAATCTAACTCAAAAAATATTAATAGTATACAAATAATCCCAAAATATATATGCCTGTGTGTTATCTATTAAAATACCTAAAAACTGCAAAAGCTATTGTATTGCCAGAGACTGTTCTCATGCTATGTGCCGGTCTCTACAGGGGGAAGTACAGTAGAGATGCTGTAGAGGCTGAAAGAACAAAGGCACACTTAAAAACCCTCAAAGGATCCTAGCAGTGATGATGATGCGTCGAGCGCCGTTCTGGGAAAACGATTCTATTTCCTGCCAGCATGCGAGCTCTGTAGTGCTTATCCAAGGATCTCAAAGTCTCGCTCCATGCATTTCATTAGCACATCCCTGGAGTTCATGTGTGTTTACGGGATTTAAAAGAGCAACTTTTGCAAAACATCCCATCAACTAAGACAGCCTCGTCTAGTTCATATTTTACTATATCCTCCACTGCCTATGATATCCCACAATCCTGTGCATTATTGCTACATCATTTTTAAATAATCTGACACTTACATTGATTTTCATTGGCCATTCAGTCATATTAAATAATATTTATCACTTGCAACCAATTAATATAGATGTTACGATGAATCACAGTTTTAAGTTACCTGACAATTGTTTTTTTACAGCATAGTTCTGCAGTTGATGGAAAAATAAAGTTATTAAAAGAAGTAGGTTTCAACTCTCATCTGAGAAATTTGCACTGTAATTATTAAGTATTTGCTGTTTTCAATAAATAGACAAAAAACGGTAAAACTTAAGATAACTTAAAACAATAAGGTTGTATATACTAACATTGGTTAACATGAACTAACAACAAATTATATTTTTGCAGCATTTATTAATCTAGGTTAAAGTTAACATCCAAAAATACTGCATTAGTGATGTGTGTTAGCTAAAAATAAAACTATTAAAAACCTTTAGCAGTAATTGAAATTAAGCTTAAATAAAATATAGATTTTACATGAAAATGATAAAAAATTTGTCTTGGCAACAAACTGAAATAAATAAGTACTAAAATGACTAAAACTGAAATAAAAAAATAAAGTTAAATATAAATATTTATTTTTATATTTATATTTTTGTGGAAATGGTGATACTTTTTTCAGGATTCTTTGTTGAACAGAAAGTTCAATGAACAGCATTTATTAAAGCATTTATTAAACAGAAATAAATGTCTTCACTGTCACTTTAGATCAATTTAATGCTTTCTTGGTGAATAAAAGTGTTAATTTCTCTCTCTTTTTATCTTACCCCAAATGTTTGAATGATATCATTGTTTCCATAAAAATATGAAGCAGCACAACTGTTTTTAACATTGATAATAGCCAGAAATGTTAATTGAGCATATTAGAATGATTTCTGAAGGATCATGTGCTAAAAGCTTTTAGTTCAGAATACCAAATGCATTTACTAAACTTGATGTATAGAACCTAATAAATTGTTAGGCTTATTGTAAAGCTCTCACCGATATCAATCCCACAATCCCCCACACAAACCTGCCACTCATCTCCCATAGAGAAAGAATTGAAAACACCCACTCATCTCCACACATGCAGCTAGTGTCCCCTTCAGGTGTGTGTGTCCCTTCAGGTAGGTGTAGGTGTGTTTGTGTGTGTGTGTGAGTGTGTGTGTGTTTCTGTTATAGTCGGCAGGTACCTGTACTGAGACGAATTGTTGAACTGGATTAAGCGAGGGTTCAGTTTCTGCACCAGAATCCTGATAATGTTCATGAAGAGAAGGAAGTTCACCTGGTTGGGCAAGAAACAGACATGAAAATAATTGTGTGTGAGTCCCTTCATTCATCCATCTATGTCCTCATGCATTATCTTACCCCTATGGATAATACAATGGGACCCTTGATAATCCACCAATAAGGAGAATCTTCATTTATGTCCCAGCACCTGAAAAAATAAAAACACAGGTTCCTAGATAGACAACATCAATGTCTTAAAGGTGCTCTAAGCGATGTCGGGTGACATCACTTCTTGTTGACGTTCGAAGTATTGTCAAACAAAACGGAGGCTAGCTAGACCCTCCCTCCTCCTAATCCGCGCACTAACCCCCCAAACCCCACCCCCAAATCCTTCTTGTCGGTTATTGGCTGGAACAGTTTATTATGTTTCGTGGTGTGGGTTAGCCCAGTTTGATTTTGTGAGATGGTCCTCACTGCAGAACACGAAATCCAGGGGGAGGAGTTGGATCCAGATCCAACTCCGCCCACCTTACATATACCTAAACCAGGGGTAGGCAAATTCGGTCCTAGAGAGCCGCTGTCCTGCAGAATTTAGTTCCAACCCTAATCAAACACACCTGAACAAGCTAATCAATGCCTTCAGGATTACTAAGGCTATAGGCAGGTGAGGGTTTTTTTCAGTGTTGGAGCCAAACTCTGCAGGACAGCGGCTCTCTAGGACCAAACTTGCCTACCCCTGACCTAAACCTACCCATCTCCACCCCCTGATCCCTAAACGCACCCCTAATCATACCCATCTCCACCCCTTAGATCTGGTCCAACCGCCGCCTGGATCTCATGTACTGCAATGAGGTGCTACTGTTTTTTGTTGCAGTTTGTGGAGCCTGGGGTGTCTCCAGAGACCGCGTTTGTTTACAGTGTGTTCAGGGGACAGGCAGCTAGTGGATAGTGAGGAGATGTTTGCTGTATGTGACAAAAAAAATTTGGCCTAAAAAACGTGTGACATCGCTTAGAGAACCTTTAACCAGGTAAGATGAATTGAAGCAGTACATGATAAAAACCCATTGCTGTATAATAAGTGCATCATTCATTGTAGAAGAGTGTTGCTCGGGTGGCAATCTGTGACTGGCTGTAGATCGAAAATATCAACAGCGGTGAGATTGAGTCTTGAAGTGTGCGGTTGGATACCCCTGACCCTACCCCTGGCTTGTTCAAATCCCTCATGAGAACCACTACTTAAAGATAGAGAAAAAACGTGCAATTACTCTGTGTCCTCAAAATACACTCTAGAGCAGATCCAGAGGACGATGCAGACCAGTGGAACACCTGCGAGAAAAGACGAAAGAGAGACAAAAATGGTGATTATGGTGTTGGTAAAAGGGAATCTTACAGAGAGTGTCCAACGCAACACTGTAAAAAAGCATGGATTATATACCTAGAAGCTATTACTTTCAATGAAATTAGGAGGGACGTTAAACTGGTTAAAATTGAGAATTTCTCTGGGTTTAAACATTGTTGGAAACATTTGAGATAACATTCTCAATATTTAACACTATGCTAATGGTTTTTGGATATTTGAATCACAGCTATGCTGCGTGAAATATTAAGTGCCTTTTAGTTAAATTACCAAAAATTGGCGTAATCGCAAAATTAATAATTTAACCAATTATGAAAAAGTTTATGGAAATTAGACGGCATTCATGAAGTATTAAACAAATTTGCACAAGAAAAAGGCCATTTTCAACTCCATGTTTCTAAAACAGAAAATAAGCAGATCTCCTAAAAATCATCATGACGTTTGAAGTCCATTTAACTTTCCTAATGTGATGCAATACAGGATATTCAATGAGAAAGAAAAAAAAGTTGGACGGGACTTGATTTATTTCTTCAGGAATTGATTGTAAAAAGATTGATATACCAGAATATAACTCTGTTTTGATTCTTTATAATAACATGCTCTGATGCATCATTCGCAAGGAACGTGAACATGGATTTGTACATGTAGTTATATTCACTCTATGCATCTCTATGCTTCTACAATGTCATTTGAACTGTTTGTTCATTCAATTGTCTGCTGAAATCAAAGACAACGGAGGTGCCAATCACGAGAGTTGTTCTGACACTTCTCAGCCCTCCCAGCATCCCACACACCAGAAGAGAGCGAGACAGACAGAATATAAATGGAAATTGAGAAATAGAACAACAGAAGGATCATGCTGTACTGCGCTGATTGGAGTCGCTGAGAATATAATAGCAGCTAACATGAGAAAAATAATAGACTTCAGAACCATAAATGATGATAAATCAGAGTAAGTAGCCAAGAAATAAGGATCATAATGTACAGTCAGTTGGTCTTTACCGAAAAAAAATTAATTGCCAGACAAAGTGATCACAAAGCACATGAATAAATCTCTATACACTACCATTCAAAAGTTTGGGGTTGGTAAAAATTGTATAATGTTTTTGAAATAAGTATCTTATGCTCACCAAGGTTGCATTTGTTAGATTAAAAATACAGCAATATTGTAAAATATTATTACAATTTAAAACAATAAATATATTTTAAAATGTAATTCATTCCTGTGATCAAAGCTGAATTTTCAGCATCATTACTCCAGTCTTCAGAGTCACATGATCCTTCAGAAATCATTCCAATATGATGATATAATGCTCGATAAACATGTCTTATTATTATTAATGTTAAAAGCAGTGATCATTTTTTTTCCAGGATTCTTTAATGAATAGAAAGTTAAAAAGAGCAGCATTTATGTGAAATATAAATATTTTTTATAAATGTACTCAATGTTAGTATAATAAATAACAAAAAACCTTTCTGATGGCAAACTTTTAAATGGTAGTGTACGTTCCTATGCATTATTGTGAAAGGTGTTAAATGTGTAAATGTTTTTTGTTTTTTTTTATGGGGGGGACTTTGTCATATCAGTACGTCAGTTCAACCAAAAAGTATAGACACTGAGGTACCATTTGAGAAAACTTACTAGGAAACCCTTTGGGATGGGTCTGTCTGTTTGTTTGACCAATGGCAGATGGGATGTGTTCAGAAAAAGTGTTTGTCTTTATTTTTGCAATTCCATTTGGTGGTGTTAGTGGCACTGAAATGGCTGACTAGTCAACTAATCAGTCTGAAAAGGATAGTGAATGTTTTTTAATGTGTTTTAAGACCTTAAAAGCTGTCCAATTTTGAAATAATCACGGTTTTGAAAAAAGAAAATATATTCTGAGGCAAAAACTAAATTGGACCTCACTGACTTTCATATACAGGGGGGTACATTTTTCAAAATATATTCTTTTGAACTCTTTGAACTCTTTTCCACCGCGAAAGACAGATATTCTTCATAAACGCTTTGAAGCGTCAAGAGCTTTGGCTGAATGGACTTTCAATGGAGCGACAGAATTCATTGGAAATGAATCACATTGGAATTTCATTGGAAATATCTTCATTTGTGTTTTGAAAATGAAAGAAAGTCTTACAGGTTTGGAATGACATGAAGCTGTGTAAATTATGACAGTGATTAACTATGAATTACTTCATATTAAAGTGTTAAAAAAAAGATCTAGACAAACCTAACCTAATTTCTCCGTTTCCCTTCTGTTCCTCTAATAACTCACATAGTCAACACTATAAGATAAAACTCATCTGTGAATGCCAGAAGAAGGAGTGTGTGAGAGGACAGCGACAGAGATACGAGAGTCTCACCCCAGCCCAGCAGAGCGTAACTCCACAGACAGCGGCGGCTGCGCGTGAAAGCAGAGACCAGCAGTGAGTTCAGATACACGGCTTCAACCAGCAGCCAGAAGAAGTTAGTCATGACGCAAAAATGACAAAACACCACAGACGCCTTACAGGCCGCCTGCAGAGAGAGAGAGAGAGGACAATGAGGGAGAGACACTCTGAGAATGATAAAAAGGGGATGACGGCAAAAAACTGGAGAGGAAGGAGATCACAGAGGGAGAAAGTATGAACTCAGCAGGACATAGAGGAAGATGAATATTTCTACTTTAACAAAAAAAAAAAAGAATGCAGCTATGGAGGACTCTGGAAGAAATCAAGGAATTTTCCATGAATAAAGTACAAAACAGGGTCTAAAACTTTTATTTCATTGTTATTTTTAGCATAAAAGGTGCTTCGGTCAGAAGGGGTCAGTAAGATATTTTTGGACAATGTAATGTGTTTATTCACAAAAGTGAGAGTGAAGACATGAATAGCGTTACAAACATTTCTATTTCAAATAAAAGCTGTTTTTTTTTTTACTTTTAAAAAAAGTATCACAGTTTCCACAAAAAAATAAAGCAGCACAACTGTTTTCAACATTGATAATAATCACAACTGTTTCTTTTGCAGCAAATCAGCATATTAGAATGATATCTGAAGGATCATGAGATACAAACTTTCTAGCCTCTACTTCCTGCTCAGCTACTGTTCGGACGCTCTCGCTTACTGCTCCGCGCTTTGCTCTATCGCTTTTATATTTCTATATTTTATCTCCTTTTATCACCTAATTTTAACTTCAGCAAATCAGCACAGTGCTCAAACGTTTGGATTACTACAAAAAAAAGCAGAATTATTTTATTCAACCAGCCTCCCACTGAAAGCTTACATTCCGGGGAAGAGAAAACAAAACTGCCTACATTCATAAGGATAAGAAAATGCCTCCTCTGGAATCTACTTGCTGCTCCAACTGCCACAGACTTTTACAAAGGATTGCAATTCTTGAAACAAAGTTAATTGCGGGACCACCAAACCAGACGGAACACACAACAGAGCTTCGTCATGGACGTCCTCAGCATACAGCCGGTGAGTCCCATGAATCTAGTGCTTCTCGACAGGCCATACTGAGTGTAGAGAAACAAGCCGATCGTTTTACTAATCGATGGCACAAACAGGGTGCGAGACCCAAAGGCACTCGAGACATCAGATTGTCACGAGCATCACATATTACTGCAGTAGCATCCTCTACCCCAGATACGGCTCTGACAAGGACTGCAAACACTGGTCTCCTACCACCGCCTATACATCTTGAGAACAGATTTGAAGTATTAATGAATGAGGAATCCCCAAATTTGATGAATGTGATCACACACAGACAGAATCAGCCAGTAGCTAACACTGATGCTAACTGGGGCTCAAGGTCGAGCAGACAGCGGCACTCAGCTCACAGTGCAGCCGAGCCCAGGACTCTGATAGTGGGCGACTCCGTAATCAGAAACATTAATAGCAGGGATACAACAACGTGCTGCCTTCCACAAGCAACAACATCTGATGTAAACAGGGAACTTCAGAACATTCTGATGAAACATAAGACTGCAAATCGACTGATCATTCATGTGGGGAAGAATGATATTCATAAAGAGCAGTCGGAACTTCTTAAAAAGGATTTCAATGAACTTTTTGAAACACTTAAAAGACTGAAAGTTCAAACATTCATCAGTGGACCACTCCCAGCAAGAGGAACAAACAGGTTTTCACGGTTGCTTGGGCTTAATACATGGCTGCAAAAAACCTGCAATATAAAAGGAGTGAACTTTATTGACAACTTCAATCTTTTCTGGAGTCAGAGGCAACTGTTTCAACAGGATGGCCACCACCCAAACAAACTTGGTTCAAGAGTGCTAAAGGACAATATCTACTTCTCCCTCCGTCATCCTTCTGCAATGTGTGCCAATCCACTCAACCTGAATGGCACACACACACCTGGATACAGTATGAATGACCACAGGATTTCACTTCAGCCCCTGAATGGACATGCGGTTGACACATCACACAAGGACAGTGATAACACCACTCAGCCACAACAACCTCTGCTCACGGACACAATCTCAGCTGAGCCCTGCCCACAGAGCTCACCACAGACAGACTGTGACATACCAGCACTGCTCCAATATACAGCACCCAAGGACGACTTTCTGGAAAACAGCCAGGGAAACCAGGACAGCATATTACAGCCTCCAATAACACCAGAGCAAAAATCACTCTCACTGGAAACATTATCACTCTCTCCAGCATCTCCACTTCTGTGCTTCTCAGAGAAAATGGAACAACTGGTGCACGCTGGAACTAGACTATCCCACTCTTTTGCTGCGAGCCCCCAGATACCAACCAAAAAACGCCAGGCCCCACAACCACCAAAGCCTACGGGCCCAGCTCGCCCTCCCCCTCCCCCTGTGAGAGCTCTTCGGCCTCTGCCACAGCGCCAGGGCCCACACCCTCCTCCAGCGGCTCGAGGTGAACCAAAAACAACTGATACCAGCTCTCAGTGATATGTGTCGGGTCCCCGCTATGATAACAATAACTTTCTCAAATGTTTACAGAACAAGCGGGAACCCAGTGTGCCTGTATGTTTTTCTATTGCTGTTCAATTACATGATAGAAAGTCTAAGGCCTTCAAAAGCCGTACAGCAAACCCATCTAATCTGGTGCCTATTACACGACATACCAAGATTGCTGTGGGGACAAAAAGTAAGACTGTTAAGTTAGCACTTTTAAACATCCGCTCACTTAAAAATAAATCACTTTTAGTCAATGACTTAATAACCACATACAACCTGGATTTTATGTTGCTAAATGAAACTTGGCTAGAAGAAAGTTGCAGTGCAACAGTCCTCAATGAAACAGCCCCTCCTAACTTTACTTTTATGAGTGTCTGCAGAGCTGTCAGAAGAGGCGGAGGTTTAGCTGCTCTTTATAAAGATGTCTATCAATGTAAGCAAATATCATTTGGGAATTACCCGTCTTTCGAATATCTGGGTATTGTGTTAAAAGGTGCTCCACGCATTTTACTTATCATTGTTTACAGGCCTCCAAAATACTCTCCAGCTTTTGCTGAGAACTTAACAGAACTGTTAAGTTCTATTTCCTCAGAGTTTGACTGCTTTGCCATTGCTGGAGATTTTAACATTCACATAGATAATGCAGAAAACAATATGGCAAAAGAAATCAAAACTGTTTTAAAAACTTTTGATCTGACTCAGCATGTACATGGAGCCACACATAATCGTGGACACACTCTAGATTTACTTATCAGTAAGGGTCTAAACATTTCATCAATTGTTATTAAGGATGTAGCACTGTCTGATCATTTTTGTATTTTCTTTGATATATTGATCTCTCCTGCCATTGAAGCTAGATCTGTGTCTGTCAAGAAGAGATGCTTAAATGAGAATACTAGTGTACTATTTATGAAGGCTATATCTTTAACACCAAGCATATCTGCTGACTCTGTTGATTTTCTCCTTGATTCTTTTAACTCAAAAGTTAAGAGTGTAATTGATGATATTGCTCCTGTGAAAGTCAGGAAGAAGAGTGGCAGACAAAAAGCACCTTGGAGAAACTCAACAGCAGTGCAAAATATGAAAAGACAATGCAGAAAAGCAGAGCGCATGTGGCGGAAGACAAAACTTGTAGTCCATTATAACATCTACAAAGACAGCATCCATGCTTTCAATAAGGAACTAAGCAAAGCTAGACAGACTTTTTTCTCGAATATTATAAACAGCAATATAAACAACACGCGCACTCTTTTTGCTACTGTAGAGAGACTGACAAACCCCCCAAGCCAGATTCCCAGTGAAATGCTCTCAGTGAGAAAGTGCAGTGAGTTTGCTTCTTTCTTCTCTGAGAAAATCAATAATATCAGAAAGGTGATCAGCTCATCCTTGAGTTGCGCTGGGGTCAGGCAGATCAAACAACAGCACGAGAAAGTAGCAACTATGTCTGATTTCGAAGAAATTGATGGCAAAATTTTGGAAGAAACCGTACAGCAACTAAAAACATCAACCTGTGCCCTTGATGCACTTCCCACATCTTTTTTCAAAAATGTGTTACACAGCTTAGAAGCAGATCTCCTAGAAGTGGTAAATGCCTCACTTCTCTCTGGGAGTTTTCCGACCTCCCTGAAAACTGCTGTTGTCAAGCCCCTCCTGAAAAAGAGCAATCTGGATAAGACCATATTAAACAACTATAGACCGATCTCAAATCTTCCTTTCATAGGCAAGATCATTGAAAAAGTTGTCTTCAATCAGCTGAACAAATTCTTAAGCTCGAATGGATACTTTGACCATTTTCAATCTGGTTTCCGACCGCACCACAGTACAGAGACCGCGCTCATAAAGATAATAAATGATATTCGCTTAAATACTGATACAGGCAAATTATCAGTGCTGGTACTACTCGACCTCAGTGCTGCATTTGACACTGTCGATCACAAAATACTTCTTGACAGGCTGGAAAACTGGGTCGGGCTTTCTGGGATAGTCCTAAAATGGTTCAGGTCATACTTAGGAGGCAGAGGTTATTATGTGAGTATAGGAGACCATAAGTCTGAGTGGACATCCATGACATGCGGAGTCCCTCAAGGCTCAATTCTTGCGCCACTCCTATTCAACCTGTACATGCTCCCAATGAGCCAAATAATGAGAAAGAACCAAATCGCTTACCATAGCTATGCAGACGACACACAGCTCTACTTAGCCCTATCGCCTAACGATTACAGCCCCATTGACTCCCTTTGCCAATGCATTGATGAAGTAAACAATTGGATGTGCCAAAACTTTCTTCAGTTAAACAAAGACAAAACTGAAGTCATTGCGTTTGGAAACAAAGATGAAGTTCTCAAGGTGAACGCATACCTTCAGTCTAGGGGTCAAACAACTAAAAATCAAGTCAGGAATCTGGGTGTGTCTCTAGAGTCAGACCTTAGTTTCAGTAGTCATGTCAAAGCAATAACTAAATCAGCATATTATCACCTGAAAAATATTGCAAGAATTAGATGCTTTGTTTCCAGTCAAGACTTAGAAAAACTTGTGCATGCTTTCATCACCAGTAGGGTGGATTATTGTAATGGACTTCTCACTGGCCTTCCCAAAAAGACCATAAGACAGTTGCAGCTCATACAGAACGCTGCTGCTAGGATTCTGAGCAGAACCAGAAAATATGAACACATCACACCAGTCCTCAGGTCTTTACACTGGCTGCCAGTTACATTTAGGATTGATTTTAAAGTATTATTACTGGTATATAAATCATTCAATGGCCTAGGACCTCAATACATTGCAGATATGCTCACTGAATATAAACCCAACAGATCACTCAGATCATTAGGATCACATCGGCTAGAAATACCAAGGGTTCACTCTAAGCATGGCGAGTCTGCTTTTAGCTACTATGCCAGCCGCAGCTGGAACCAGCTTCCAGAAGAGATCAGATGTGCTCCTACAGTAGTCACATTCAAATCCAGACTCAAAACACATCTGTTTAGCTGTGCATTTACTGAATGAGCACTGTGCCACTGTTCGTCCGACTGTTTGCACTGTATTTTATTTTATGTTTTAATTATTCTGATTTCTGTATTTTATCTTTTATTCTAAACTGTTTTAATTATTCTGATTTCTTTTGATTATTTTAATTTCTTCTATGTAAAGCACTTTGAATTACCATTGTGTATGAAATGTGCTATATAAATAAACTTGCCTTGCCTTGCCTTGCCTAGCCACTCAGCATTTTCCCTGGCCACTATTTTGACATTGATACTATGGGAAAAACAGCCATGTAGATATTTGTAATATTATCTCATAATTTGGCAGCAGGTATATTAGGCTCCTGTCACTTTAAGACCTGACAGATCCATTATACTGTTACACATGCGTTTTCTTTCTCAACTGTTTACGTTCACTTAACTGACTATTTTTGTGTTAATACTCGTTAAGACCAGCATTTTTTATTATTTTGTGTGTATTTGACTGTTTAAGTGCAATAAGCAGCAAAAAAGTACTTGATTTAGTACTGAGAGGAAGCTTTATGTGACGCACTTTGAGTGTAAGCACAAAATCTGCGGCAATTAGTCAAATTATACACAATCACATGCAGAAATTCAAGCCCTGTAACACCACAATATTCATTCAGAGCAAATGAAATGAGTGAGTGAGGAGAGGAGGGTTTGTGTGTAACTTGTTGGAGAGATGAGAGATATTTTGTATCTATTCTGCAGAAAATGAGTATTGGAAGCGTTTCAGATATTTCAGTATCGATATGTATCGAAAAATCTATATTTTTGACAACACTACATTGCACTTAGTTTATTATTTCAGATGCCTTTTGACTAAAATTACAAAAATGTATATACAGTATTATACATAAAATTCAACAGTGGCTAGTATGAGTGACTGTGTTACACGCCACTGCTGAAATATACATATACACATACATTTGGTGAGTGTTAATTTGTTAATTCCTGAATATATGTATATATATATATATATATATATATATATATATATATATATATATATATATATATATATATATATATTAGAAATGTTAAAAAAATACACTAAGAAACATGATCAGTAAGACATATTAAAAAATATTGTGACATATCCATTGAGTCATTGAGGAAAAAAGTGGTGTGTGTGAAGTCGGGTCAGGTTTGTACTTTTCACAGGAAACAGCATTGATTGTGTGACAGACTCACCGTAGAGAGTGTGCAGTGATCCGTGTCGTCACTGGAGAACAGCGTAGCATCTTTGATAAAAACAGCCACAGATTTTAGGATGAAGGTGAAAAACAGCTGCATGTGGATGTAGTTTCGAGCACAGTGTAATCGCCTGTAACACAAACAACATTATTTTAAATATATAATTGTAAAGAATACAACCTTCTTCTGATGTTACAGTAACTACTAGTTTCCAAGCTACAGGCTGATTGAAAGTTGTAAAGCCAGAGTAAAGTTTTTTTAAGCACATACCTGAAGAGCAGCAGTATTATCACAGCAACAGAGAGAGAGAGCAGCGACGCTCCATAACCAACCGTGTAGATCAGTTTCACAGTGGCAAAATACAACTCCTAGGGGACAAATGAGCACAAATCAATTACATCTGCATGTATTTTCAACTAATTTACATTTTCAGTTTGAAGAGTCTGTTTAAATTGAATGAAAGAATGAATGAATGAATGAATGAATGAATGAATGAATGAATGAATGAATGAATGAATGAATGAATGAATGAATGAATGATCTGAATTATCTGAATTATCAGTTAAGACAGACACATACGTGTGAAAGCCTAAAGCCTGTTTATTCTGAAAAAATTAAATAAATGTACTTAAATGTAATATATATTGTATACAATGTGTGTGTATGTGTGTATGTTTGTATGTGTTCACATTCACCGGCCACTTTATTAGGTATACCTTGCTAGTACTGGGTTGGACCCCATTTTGCCTTCAGAACTGCTTTAATTCTCTGTGGCACATATTCAACAAGGTGCTGGAAACATTCCTCAGAGACATTGGTCCATATTGTCATGATAGCATCAGTTGTTGGTGTAAACTCACACTCGATCAGAAGTATTTTTGATTAAATTCAATACATTTTCTCATATGTATTAACTCGTTATTTCATCTGACTCCATAAATGAAAAGGTTTTAATGATATCCATGCATCATTAAAAGTGAGGGAATGTTGGACTATTCCTTTTAACTCTAATGTAAATAATGTCAAAGTCAGTTAGAATAATCAAATGTAACAATTTATTATGTCAGGTAAATGTATGTCACGGTTCATAAATCTACCGTCTCATTCTGGTGTTTTGTGTGTGTTTGTGTACATCTGACCATCTGTAATAAACGCCTTTTACTTGCATTTGTATCCGAACTAATTCATCACAGAATGATCTGACCAGACATGGATGCAGCAAGTGCGGCCAGTTTGAGCGACTTCATCACGCACAGTGTCACAAGAATGGATCAACAAGGAGAAGAGATCGCAAACACAGGTCAAGCGGTTCAAGCACTTCTGACACAGGTGACCGAGCTCACCCATTAGTTACAACATCTATGAGCTTCCACTGCGACGCACACACTGCCCATTCAGAGTGCCATTGGAACGAGGAGGCGCAGTGGGACATTTTCATGCATGGGCTAGCTGACCGCGTTCAGAAGGAGATATATATCTTGGACCTTCCCAAGTCTCTTAATGGACTGGTGGAGCTGGCGCTGAGGGTTGATTAACGTCTAAGTCACGCGACTCTTCGGACGCGTCCAAATCGACCCCAGCCATACACTGAGGATCCACGGACCAGCGACGGAAACGCGGTCAGCCCGATTTTCGACCACGAGCCCATGCAGGTTGGGAGAGCTCGGCTTTCCCGGGAGGAGAGGGAAAGGCGGGGATCCCAAGGACTCTGCCTGTACTGTGGTAAGGCTGGCCATTTTCTCTACTCTTGTCCGGTTGAAGAGCAAGACCGGTAGTAAGTATGAGGCCACTATCGGGTGGGATCTCCGCCGAGAAGACCACATCACCATCATGGACCCTCCTCCCAGTAAGACTGAGATGAGCAACCTCCACACACACCACTCAAGCACTACTGGATTCGGGAGCAGAGGGTAATTTTATGGACTTCAGTCTCGAATTCAAACTCCAGATTCCCATCACTTCTCTCACACACAAGATATCTGTCAATGCACTCAACGGACAAGAACTTCCCAGGATCTCTCACTCTACTGAACCCATCACGCTCATCACGTCTGGCAATCACACTAAAAATATTTCATTTCTTCTCATGGACTCACCTTTAGCACCAGTGGTTTTGGGACACCCCTGGCTCACTAAACATAACACTCGCATCGACTGGCATAACAATTCCATTTCCTCCTGGAGTAACCACTGTCATGAGTCATGTTTGTTGTCTGCCTGTTCGTCTTTGTCTGGTTCTGTGTTTCAGAAGGAGGCGGTGGATTTGTCTAACTTATCCGCAGAGTACCTCGTCCTGAAGGAGGTGTTCAGTAAGTCTCGTGCTGCTTCTCTTCCTCCGCATCGTCCCTATGACTGTGCTATTGATTTACTGCCAGGTAAGTCTCCGTCTAAGGGCAAACTTTACTCTCTTTCTGTTCCTGAGAGGGAGGCCATGGAGAAATATATTTCTGATTCTCTAGCCTCTGGATTCCTCCAGCCTTCCTCTTCTCTGCGGGGGCGGGGTTCTTTTTTGTCGGAAAGAAGGATGGTTCTTTGCGACCTTGCATTGATTACTGAGAGCTGAACAACATCACGGTAAAGAATACTTTTCCTTTGCCGTTGATGTCTTCAGCTTTCGAGAGGTTGCAGGGAGCATCCATTTTCACAAAATTGGACTTACGTAACACTTATAATTTGGTTCGCATCAGGAAGGGGGATGAATGGAAAACCGTGTTTAATACCCCCAGGGGGCATTTTGAATACTTGGTCATGCCTTTCAGCCTTTCCAACTCCCCAGCGGTTTTCCAGGCACTCGTCTATGACGTGTTGAGAGACATGGTCGATCAGTTCATATATGTTTACCTGGATGACATATTGATTTTTTTTTCGTCTCTCCAGGAGCAAATTGAAACATGTCAGACGAGTGCTTCAGAGGTTGTTAGAGAATGGGCTTTTTGTCAAGGCGGAGAAATGCTCTTTTCATGCACAGTCTGTTCCTTTCCTAGGGTACATCATCTCCTCTGAGGGAATGCGCATGGATCCTGACAAGGTTAAGGCAGTGATGGATTTGCCAAGTCCAGATTCCCGTAAGGCCCTACAGCGGTTTCTGGGGTTCGCCAATTTCGATTGGCGATTCATTCGCAATTTCAGCCAACTAGCCGCACCTCTGACCGCTTTGACCTTCCCCAGAACTGCGTTCAGGTGGTCCAATACTGCAGAAGCGGTATTCGTCAACCTCAAAAGACATTTCATTTCGGCTCCCATTCTTGTCACCCCTGATCCTACACGTCAGTTCGTGGTGGAGGTGGGGGTAGGTGCAGTTCTTTCCCAACGTGCTTCCTCAGACGACAAGATGCATCCCTGCGCGTTTTTCTCCCATCTCTTATCGCCTGCCGAACGTAACTATGACATTGGTAACAGGGAGTTGCTGGCGGTCAAATTGCCGTTGGAGGAGTGGCGACATTGGTTAGAGGGTTCAGGGGTACCCTTTATCGTTTGGACCGATCATAAGAACCTTGAATATATTAGATCTGCTAAAAGACTCCAGCTACTCCAGCAACTCCAGACAGGCTCGGTGGGCACTTTTTTTCCCGGACGTTTTGATTTGGTTCTCTCGTACCGCCCGGGTTCCAAAAACATCAAACCCGATACTTTATCTCTTGTTTTTGATCCATCCGAACGCCCGGTTACTCCCGACTGCATTTTACCTTAGAAAGTAGTTATCTCCGCATTAACTTGGGAGGTCGAGTCGAAGGTCAAGACAGCCTCAGAAGGGGTAACGCCTCCGCCCGGTTGCCCACCGTGCCGTTTGTTTGTTCCGGAGGGGTTACAGTCCGACGTCATTCGATGGGGTCATTGCTCCAACGTGGCTTGTCATCCAGGAGTCGTACCAACAGTTTGGTAAAGCAACGATTCTGGTGGCCGTTAATGGCTTGTGATGTTCACGATTTTGTTTTGGCTTGCTCGGTTTGTGCCACTAGCAAGACGTCTAACCGACCTCCTGATGGGTTGCTCCGGCCGCTGTCTGTCTCTTTGAGACCATGGTCCCACATCGTGCTAGATTTTGTTACCGCCCTCCTGCCCTCTAATGGCATGACGGTTGTTTTGACCGTAGTGGACCGTTTCTCGAAGGCGGCACATTTTATTCCCTTGCCCAAATTACATTCAGCCAAGGAGACAGCTATCACTGTCATTGATCACGTCTTTCGGTTACATGGCCTCCCGAAGGACGTGGTTTCTGACAGGGGTTCCCAATTTGTGCCCAAATTTTGGCGGGAATTTTGTAAGTTATTGGGGGCTACGGTCAGTCTGTCTTCGGGTTATCATCCCCAGAGTAATGGTCAGTCCGAGCGAGCCAACCAGGATTTGGAGAGAATGTTACAAAGTTTGGTAGCCAAGAATCCTTCATCCTGGAGCCAGCAACTTTCTATGGTTGAGTACGCACATAACTCGTTACCAATGTCATCTAAGGGCCTCTCTCCGTTTAAGTGTAGTTTAGGTTACCAGCCACCGATTTTTCCGAGTCTGGAATCCGAGGTCGCGGCCCCCTCCGCCCACGCATTCGTCCAGAGGTGCCGCCGCACTTGGACCAGAGCCCGTGAGACTCTGCTCCAAGTGGGGAGGCGCGTGAAGGCCAAGGCCGATCGCCACCGGTCAAAGCCTCCCGCATACGTCGTGGCTCAAAAGGTGTGGCTTTCAAACAAGAACATTCCGCTCTGTTCCGTTTCCAATAAGTTAGCTCCCAAATTTATTGGCCCGTTCCCTGTCACCAAGATTATTAGTCCAGTGCCAGTCCGACTCAAACTTCCTCCGGCGTACAGGAGAATTTGTCCCGCCTTTCATGTGTCAAAGATCAAGCCCGTGTTTTATCTCCTATTAATCCGCCAGTCCCGGTTCCCCCACCCGCCGAGACTCGTAGATGGGGAACCTATATATTCCGGTCTCGGCGACTCTCAGCCTCACGGGCTGATCTGAGGTACAGAAAGGCCCCTATGTGCTAACAATGGTAATTTGCATTCGGAGATCACACCTTTTGTGTGCAGAGGGCCATTTGCTTGAAAGTCACCCCCTTCTGTGTGCAAGATATTTCTAAACTCTTAAGAACTTTATTACCTTTTGATTTACTTCTTTGGGAATGAGACATTTGTACCAGTCGCACTGAGACATTTAAAATGATACCAAACATGTATAAAATTTTATGAAAATTGTTCACATTAAAACCATATATATTTTGGATGAGTTTTAGGTGGTCTCACCACGAGAGAGAGAGAGAGAGAGTGGGGGTGGAGGGAAAGAGATTAGAGAAGAGAAGTAGATTAGAGTAGCCTTCTCTTAAAGTTCTTCCAGTTTTTCCAGTCTTACATTGCAGATTTATCATGTGCACATCTATAATGCGAATCTCCCGTTCCTCCACATCCCAAAGCTGCTCTATTGGATTGAAATATGGTGACTGGAGCCTGTTTGAGTTTAGTGAACTCACTGGCATGATCAAGAAACCAGTTTGAGATGATTTGAGCTTTATGATATGGTGTGTTATCCCGCTGGAAGTATCCAGCAGAAGATGATACACTATGATCATAAAGGGATGGACATGATCAGCAACAATACTCAGGATGGCTGTGGAGTTTAATCGATGCTCAATTGGTACTAAGAGACCCAAAGTGTGCAAGAAAATATCCCACCATCATTACACCACCAGCAGCCTGAACCGCTGATAAAAGGCAGGATGGATCCATGCTTTCATGTTGTTTACGCCAAATTCTGACCCGACCATCTGAATGCTGAAGCAGAAAGTGAGACTCATCAGACCATACAACATTCTTCCAATCTTCTATTGTCCAGTTTTGTTGAGCCTGTGTGAATTATAGCCTCAGTCTCTCATCTGACAGGACTGTCACCGGTGTGTTTCTTCTGCTGCTGGAGCTCTTCTGCTTCAAGATTTGATGTGTTGTGTGTTCAGAGATGCTCTTCTGCAAGGTTTGATGTGTTGTGTGTTCAGAGATGCTTTTCTGCTTCAAGGTTTGATGTGTTGAGTGTTTTCATAGATGCTCTTCTGCTTCAAGGTTCGATGTGTTGTGTGTTCAGTGATGCTCTTCTGCTTTAAGGTTTGATGTGTTGAGTGTTCAGAGATGCTCTTCTGCTTCAAGGCTTGATGTGTTGTGTGTTCAGTGATGCTCTTCTGCTTCAAGGTTTGATGTGTTGTGTGTTCAGAAATGCTCTTCTGCTTCAATGTTTGATGTGTTGTGTGTTCAGAGATGCTCTTCTGCAAGGTTTGATGTTGTGTGTTCAGAGATGCTCTTCTGCTTCAAGGTTTGATGTGTTTTGTGTTCAGATATGTTCTTCTGCTTCAAGGTTTGATGTGTTGTGTGTTCAGAGATGCTCTTCTGCTTCAAGGTTTGATGTGTTGTGTGTTCAGAGATGCTCTTCTGCTTCAAGGTTTGATGTGTTTTGTGTTCAGATATGTTCTTCTGCTTCGAGGTTTGATGTGTTGTGTGTTCAGAGATGCTCTTCTGCTTCAAGGTTTGATGTGTTGAGTGTTCAGAGATGCTCTTCTGCTTCAAGGCTTGATGTGTTGTGTGTTCAGTGATGCTCTTCTGCTTCAAGGTTTGATGTGTTGTGTGTTCAGAAATGCTCTTCTGCTTCAATGTTTGATGTGTTGTGTGTTCAGAGATGCTCTTCTGCAAGGTTTGATGTTGTGTGTTCAGAGATGCTCTTCTGCTTCAAGGTTTGATGTGTTGATTGTTCAGAGATGCTCTTCTACTTCAAGGTTTGATATGTTGTGTGTTCAGAGATGCTCTTCTGCTTCAAGGTTTAATGTGTTGTGTGTTCAGAGATGCTCTTCTGCTTCAAGGCTTGATGTGTTGTGTGTTCAGAGATGCTCTTCTGCTTCAAGGTTTGATGTGTTGTGTGTTAGAGATGCTCTTCTGCTTCAAGGTTTGATGTATTGAGTGTTCAGATATGCTCTTTTGCTTGAAGGTTTGATGTATTGAGTGTTCAGAGATGCTCTTCTGCTTAAAGGTTTGATGTGTTGTGTGTTAGAGATGCTCTTCTGCTTCAAGGTTTGATGTGTTGAGTGTTCAGAGATGTTCTTCTGCTTCAAGGTTTGATGTGTTGTGTGTTCAAAGATGCTCTTCTGCTTCAGGGTTTGATGTGTTGTGTGTTCAAAGATGCTCTTCTGCTTCAAGGCTTGATGTGTTGTGTGTTCAGATATGTTCTTCTGCGTCAAGGTTTGATGTGTTGTGTGTTCAGAGATGCTCTTCTGCTTCAAGGTTTGATGTGTTGTGTGTTCAAAGATGCTCTTCTGCTTCAGGGTTTGATGTGTTGTGTGTTCAAAGATGCTCTTCTGCTTCAAGGCTTGATGTGTTATGTGTTCAGATATGTTCTTCTTCGTCAAGGTTTGATGTGTTGTGTGTTCAGAGATGCTCTTCTGCTTTAAGGTTTGATGTGTTGAGTGTTCAGAGATGCTCTTCTGTTTTGTTGCTCCTTATCCAATCCACCACTAACTGTAACTCTTTTTGTAATTTTGTATTCAAATCACCAATATCAGTTGCTGCTAAATATATAGTGGAATCATCAGCAAACATTTAGATGCTTGCCTTATCTAAAACAGATGGAAGATCATTGGTAAAGATTGTGTAGAGGAGAGGCCCAAGACAACTTCCTTTAGGCACGCCATGTTCCACAACCCTTACATTTGAAAAACTACCATTAAAATAAGCTAGTTGTCTCCTATCTGACAAATAACTTTCCATCCATAATAATGCGGTTCGTGAAAAGCCATAATATTCCAGTTTTTTTTAACAGTAAGTCGTGGTCAATTATATCAAATGCTGCAGTGAAATCAAGCATTACAACACCTATTATTTTCCTCTCCTCCATATCCTTGAACCAGTCATCAACCATCTGAGTCAGGGCAGTGGCTGTTGAGTGTTTTCCTCTATATGCATGCTGAAAAGTTGTAATCAAATCATTATTTGTAAAATAAGACTGAATCTGTTCATAAACAATTCTTTCCATTACTTTGCCAATAATTGGTAATAAACTTATTGGTCTACTATTTGACCCAGAGAAAGGCATTTTCTTATTTTTAGGTATTGGCACAACCTTACATATTTTCCATTCTTTCAAACATTTATTATTCATAAAACACAAATTAAGTATATGAGCAATAATAGGAGCAATGATTGCAACTATTGGTTTAAGCAACTTATGTTCAAGGTAGTCAACACCAGGTGGTTTGTTTGTAAATTCATCAAAAGCAATTCCACTTTAGAACCACTGGCACTCTTGAATTTAAAGCTACATGTTTTACCTTCCATCATCTTATTTATTACTGTATTTGATAATTCTGTCTTGTATAACTGTGTAGTATTTTTAAGTTTATTTATTGTTATTTATTTATTTGTTGTGTGTTCAGAGATGCTCTTCTGCTTCAAGGTTTGACGTGTTGTGTGTTCAGAGATGCTCTTCTGCTTCAAGGTTTGATGTGTTGTGTGTTCAGTGATGCTCTTCTGCTTCAAGGTTTGATGTGTTGTGTGTTCAGAGATGCTCTTCTGCTTCAAGGTTTGACGTGTTGTGTGTTCAGTGATGCTCTTCTGCTTCAAGGTTTGATGTGTTGTGTGTTCAGAGATGCTCTTCTGCTTCAAGGTTTGATGTGTTGTGTGTTCAGAGATGCTCTTCTGCTTCAAGGTTTGACGTGTTGTGTGTTCAGAGATGCTCTTCTGCTTCAAGGTTTGATGTGTTGTGTGTTCAGTGATGCTCTTCTGCTTCAAGGTTTGATGTGTTGTGTGTACAGAGATGCTCTTCTGCTTGAAGGTTTGATGTGTTGTGTGTTCAGAGATGCTCTTCTGCTTCAAAGTTTGACTTGTTGTGTGTTCAGAGATGCTCTTCTGCAGACCTCGGTTGTAACGAGTGGATATTTGAGTTACTGTTGTCTTTCTATCAGCTGAACCAGTCTGGTAATTCTGCTCCGACCTCTGGCATCAACAAGGCATTTTCTCCAACACAACTGCTGCTCACTGGATATTTTCTATTTCTATCTGATAATTCTCTGTAAACCCTATAGATGGTTGTGTGTGAAAATCCCAGTAGATCAGCAGTTTCTGAAAGACCATGCCACATTCAAAGTCACTAAGTCAACTTTCTTCCTCGTTCTAGTGCTCAGCTTGAACTTCAGCAGATCGTCTTGATCATGTCAACATGACTGAATGCATCGAGTTACTGCCATGTGATTGGCTGATTAGGTATTTGTGTTAACAAGCAGTTGAACTGGTGTAATAAAGTGGCCAGTGAGTGTGTGTATACTGTATACTGTTGTTGACCTACATTAAGAGTATAGAGCTATTAAAAGTTCATGTTAACAGCAGCTCAGATCTTTTGGTCTTCGAGGAATTTGTTGAAGAATGTTTATAAGTTTATACTGAGACAAATCTGAGACTTTATTGATATCTCTTCTAGAAGAGTGTATGAATTAATGGAAAATGTTTATCAAATATAAGTATGAATTGCAGAACATGTCCGTTACCTCTGGGATGTCGTCCTCAACACTGCAGGCCTCATGATATGGAGGGAACGGCCGTGACCAGCCTCCAGCACTGCAGTTACGACTCACTATACCTAGAGTAACCAATCAAGGTCAAAGGTGAATCACAATCATGCAAGGCAATCTCTTTAAGCTTTATGTGTTAGAAAAAAATTTAAATGAGCTTATATATTCACTGGCAACTTTGATGTAATTTCATGAGGATTTCATTGAGTTTATTTATATATTTTTCTCTGGAGACAAGATGCAATGCATGTAATTAGTTTGTGCTAAAGCTGAATGTGAAATGAGGTCTGAATCCTTTTCTACACAAGTCAGCGATGAGTGACACTTTACTCGTCATAAGGTGAAACTGCAGCAGCACAATTTTATTTGTGGTCTTTCAGATTTGACTGTAGTGTTGGTTGGCTGGTTTAGACTGGGTTTAGTTTGTTATACTGGCGGATATGTGGAGATTTGAATCGTTATTGCAGTGGCAAATATGAAAACCTGCCCTTTTTTGCTCAAGTTTATGAAGCCTTGAAATTGGGGCTGTGCATTGTACAATTTGAGTTTTCAGCTTATATTCCCAAGGTAGATGTGTCTATTGTTAAAGCCCACAGTATGAAACCAACACGTTTCCTTCATGGTTTGCTTGCAGAAACTGTTAATATGGAAATGGTTGGGCTCAGAGCAAACTCAGAGCTCTTTTTAATTCATTAGACAGAAACATTTTCTGTTTCTCGAGTCAAAAGAACAAAGCCCTAAGTCTCTTTGGCATTCTGAAACACAATTTGTGGTACTACATCAATGCCTGGCCCTAATACATGACTTATAATAACTTATTCTAATATGTGTATTGTATTAGGTGGTTAAAAAATTAACAAAGCCATCTGAAAAGGTTTTACTTTTGCCAAAGCAAATTGGCCATATCATACTTGTTAACTAATACAAATGGTCCTTTAAATGTAAAAGTTATTTATTAAATATAATTAAATAGAAAAATAAATTAATAAAAATTCTAACTCCAGCTTGCATCTCAAATGCTGTTTATTAATATAAGCCAATGTTTGAATTTTGTGCTGTAAAATAGCATGCGTTGATAATTCATACTGAAAAATACTGAATGCTGGTTATTAAAGTGTCCCTATTATACTTTTTCAAATATTTCTTTTCATGTAGTGTGTAATACAGCTATTTGTGAAAGTAAAAGGACTGCAAAGTTTCAAAGATCAAACGGTGTCTCACTCTCACTCCCAGTCTCAATTCCTGCACAAACCTATGAATAACAAATTTTCATGGTCTTCATTGTCCGTGAACAAAGTCTACCTTGACCCTTGAATAGAGGGTAGCTGACCTGCAGTTGTAGCTTAGAATGGAAGAGTTTGGTTTGTGTGTCGACAAGAGGCTGCTTTCTGCCAATCAAATCCCTTTTGCTGCACTTTCAAAGGTCAAGTACTCGGGCTCAAATTGATACGGTAAGACCGACGCCATCATTACCATTCGTATGATGACTTTATACGTTCGTATCATTCTGATGAAGATCCACAGCTGAAATTCAGATATGGTAATGAGCGTTTGGTTTCCGACACATGCTGAAAGCGGTCGACCAATCAAAACAGACTGAGCCATGTCACCAATCAACAGACTTTTACTCTTGAATCTATTACTAAACCGATTCAAACTCTGTGAGAAAAGAGCTGATGCTGCAATGGATATTATGAGAAAATGTGCTTTTTGACCCTGGATGCATATAAACCTTTTGTAGGAGACTCCAAAACAAAATTAGAAACCTTTAAAATAACATAACTTTAAAATAATTATAATAATGTTTAACATTTTCATTTATCCAGTAATAGTGGTACATCAATTTCTTTGTATTTCATTCCTATTTAACTATATACTTCTATCAATTTACTGTAAATTCAAATGTAATGATTCACAATTTATGCATCTTTACCTCATTCAGGTACTGAATTGCATTCTCAATTAATTTTTGAATTGTGCACAACCCTGAAGTGGACGTATAGTGTTTGTGAGTCATACCTGTGTTGTTCTTGAAGAGAGAGAAAACAGCCGGACAGGGAGTGTGGACGGTCTCACCCACTGCAGCTCTGGGCCAGCACACTACAGAGTCCCATACTGGTGGGCAACCTTCACACATACACACATATATATAAATAGCATGACCTTATAACTACTCATGAACTCAAGCACCAAGCATCAAGAAAACAATGTTTCTGAAAGGCTTTCTGTGGCACATCACAGCTAGAATTACTCTATTACAGTCCAGTTTTCTGTGTTGGATCGGCACAAGAACATCTGTGAATTTCCAGCAAAGCCACTGCAAAGCATGCTGGGAAATGCAAACGCAAGGCGCTGCATTACAATGAGTGTGATCTCGTATTAACCTCTGTCTCTGAATGTCACCACAGACCGCTTATGGCAGTGTAAAATGCTGTGCAGATGTGATTCATTTCAAATGTCATGGGTTTGTGACCTGTTTTTGTATGTCATTTAAAATAAAAAAATAAATGGAGTATAAAGTCATTAAAAGTCATTTTAAAAGTTGAAATGTTTGACAGGAGACATTATTGATATGTTACGGCTACAAAGTATATCTTTTTTAAAGTAGCAGCAGACTATTGTCTAATGTTCTCTCTTTTATGTATAATAAATTAATATTTTATTTTTAAAATGTGAATAGTATACACTACCATTCAAAAGTTTAGGGTCAGGAAGATTTTTTTTTATAATAAATAATTTTTATTATTCAGCAATGATGCATTAAATTGATCAAAAGTTAAAAATGTTACAAAAGATTTATATTTTAAAAAATGCTTTTCTTTTGAACTTTCTATTTATTAAAGAATCCAGAAAAAATATACATCACATTTTCCTCAAAAATATGAAGCAGCACAACTGTTCTTTTGTAAAAAAAAATTGTTTTTTTTTGAGTATCAAATCAGCATATTAGAATGATTTCTGAAGGATCATGTGACGCTGAAGACTGGTCACAGTCACAGTCAGCACAATTCAGCTTTGATCACAGGAATAAATTACATTTTACAATATTCAAATATTTCCCAATATTACTGTTTTTACTGTATTATTTTTATGATGGTTGGGTGTTGTTTGAATTTTATTAATTCAGATTCTGCTTATCGATTCCGATTCTTATTGATTACCAGTTTCGATTTCAACAGTTAAAGTCAAAAGTCAAACATTTAGATATCAAACATTTTGATACATTTTTGCAAAACATTTAGTTGCAGCTGAATACCATGAACAAAATGCAGCGCAGCTTTTTGTGCGCATCTTCATTCGCTTGAATGGTTTAAAACCACAATAAAATGCACACACAGGTATCAATAAACAGAATCAAGATCTTAATTTTATAACATGTATTCAATTCCTGACCTTAAGTATCCGATGCCAAGAATTGGAATTGATTTTCGATTCCGAAAACTAATTATTGATTTTAAAAAATGCAGCGTTGGTGAGCAGAAGAGACTTCTTTCAAAATCATTAATAGCCTCAGGCCCGGTTTCACAGACAGGGTTTAGATTAAGCCAGGATTAGACCTTAGTTCAATTAGGACATTTAAAGCTTTTATAAATGTGCCTTAGAAAACACATTACAGATGTGTATCTTGAGACAAAACAATGGCTCTAACATAAGATATATCAGTGCAAGTTACTTTCAGTTAAAACAGCATTTTAGTCAAAGACTGTGAAACCAGGAGATAATCTTACTAACCCTGAATTTTGAACGGTAGTAATGCTCATATAATTTAGTCTCGAATACATCTGAGACATATTTGATTATGTCAAGGATTTTTGATTACAGACTTTGGTGTTTCAGTAATTCAGAGTGCAGTTTGAGACTCTCACATGAGTACTAGGATCTTTTTCTGAAGAAAAAAATCTGAGATGCAGGATGCCTAAGAAAAGGTCTCAGCTAGATCTCAATGTAATCTCAGTGTTTAGTATGCCTCTCGTGTCCTTTGGACGACAAACCCCTTCAACATCCCATCAGGAGTTTCGGTTTATTTCTACCTGAGGATCTGCTGAGGTTCCCGGGTTCTGTGATCTCTTGCAGACACCGCTGTTCATCTCTTGCCAACTGAAAAATATATTCACACTCAGGATGCAAACTACACAACACCTGCAGAGAGAGAGAGAGAGAAGATGTTATGAGTCAGTGATGCATAATGCAGGTCTCATTTATAACACAACTCATACATCCATTTTCAGACGCTCGCACTCTAAAACAAAAATTATAATCAATTGTGGATGCTGTCCTGGCCCACTTTACAGATGATGAGAGTATGTGCATATATGTGCATGCTGAAATAGAATGAGAAATGTTATACTAATACCAGCAAAGAAAAACACGACTTCAAATTGCATTAGCACAAATGTGACATTTCTTCTTTTTAAATGGACAGTCATTATGCCATATTATGGTTATTGAAAACTGACGCCGAAAAGAATTCATTGCAATCTTAAAAATATACTGCGTATATACTATTTCAACTCTGTGTTTCCTCTGCTGTTAATGAAGTAGAAGTTGTCAAGAACCATTTTAACATATGTATGCACACAAATATGTATGCATGCAAGAGCATTTAAAATGTTAATTATGTGCATGTAATCAAAGCGCTGTTTCAGAGTGATTGTCTCCAATCAATTGAGCTCAGCCTCGAATTAACAGGACAATATAGAACTAGAAGTAGCTATTCATATTATTATTTAGCAAATGTAGGTGTTTATGATATTTTCAATGTCCCATTCTTAGAATATATAATATCCCAATAGTAAACATGTGGTATATATACTGTTAAAAATTTGGGCTCAGTAAGTCTCTTCTGCTCACCAAGGCTGCATTTGATATTAATATTTTATCAAAAATACATGAAAAACTATAATATTGTGAAATGTTATTATAATTTAAAATAACTCTTTTCTATTTTCATATAGTGCCATTTATTCCTGTGATCAAAGCTGAATTTTCAGCATCATTACTCCAGTCTTCAGTGTCACATGATCCTTCAGAAATGATTTGCTGCTTAAGAAACATTTATTATTAGAAACATTATCTATATCATGTCTCATGCAATCAGTCAATCAGTGTTTCATCCTCGGAAAGAAAGTGGAGCATTTAGCAAAATATGTAGACGATTGGATATTCATTGCATTTTATGACAGCTACCATTTAAATGTTTATATTTCAAAGAATGAGTAGAAACATAATTGTCATTTAAAAAGTTATTATAACTATTATGAAAACTTCCTTTTATGTCATTTAAATGTAAGTAGACTACAAATCAGTTAAATGTATCCTTTAATATTATAGATATTTATCAATGGGTACAACCCTGTATAGTTTACAACATTAGTTGAGAGAGATTGTTTTCCTTTATAATATTTTCCATGTACTGTACCTGATACATACCCCAATTAATCAATTTCTAATCGAATCGGAATTTAATTGAATCAAAAGGTACGGAATCAAAATCGAATGGTAAAATTTGTGTCAATACCCAGCTCTAATAAAAGGCTATACAGCACACAAATGGCACCATTTCCTGAGAATTACTCCCATATGCTTTACTTTGATATGTTTTTTCGCCAATAATGTTTTGAAAAGTTAAAAAAGAGAAGAGAAGAGTTCAAATAAGTTCAACAATATACTTCTTCACAGTGTATTTATACGTGCTCGAGTCAGTCTTTCAAGGTAAATATAATCTCCAAAACACTCACGTCTCTCGACTACAAGGGCTTTCACTGAATGAAAAATACAGTTCAGAGCTGAGGCAGGATTTTGTTCATTAAAAGATGTTCAAAAACACTGAGCCATAAGTAAGTCTACAGAGAAGGCAGGCTCTGCTGATGCTCTTTAGTCTCATATAGCAGCTCTATCTCGCAGTAACCATCTCATGTGTACTTGTTTTTCTCTCCGTTTATCTCTCTCTATCTATTTCTTTTAAATCATCCAAGTCTTAGAGACGCACAAAAGAGTTTTGCCAGCTGATATTATCACTTGTCATTTTCAGTGTCTATAAAGCACACAGTTGGACAACAGAAGAGGAGACAGACTAAAAAGAAGAAATATTGAGCGAACACAAACTAACAATGAGTAAACTATTTTTATTAACGAATGTGAACAAAAAAAATTTCTGTAACCAGTGTTAGGTGTATTCATTACTAAGTAATTAATTACTGTAATAATTTATACTTGTCCCTTGAAAACCTAAAGTAAGGGACTCTTTTTAATTTACAGTTACTTCTGATGTAATTGCATATAAAAATAGAGTCTAGACTATAAACAATTTTAACTTTTTAACAATTTTAACTATAAACTATTTTAACTTTCTCCCTTTAAATACTTTGGTCAGTTCAAGAATAAGATATGCTATTTTATATTATTTATTTGACAGAATTAAAAGAACAGTTCCCTTTCAAAAGCTACAATCGATGCTGCGCTGCTTAGCGCATTGGGAACGTCTTTAATCATGACCAGCTGTGAATATTGTGTGTAACACATCAATAGAATTGACCCAGAGGTATTATAGCCTCGGTTGGTGACGTCATCAGAGCGCACCCCCGACATGAGACTATAAATTAGATGAGCGACAGCAGCATCATCAGGTCTTGTGTCTTCAGAGGCCATTCTGTGTATGTGTGTGTCAAGCATTTCTCACTTCTCTATCTGCTACAGGTCTTTGTTAGGAGTTAAATATCAACTGGCAGTGTGCAGATTTTTCTCTTCCTCATCTCTGTCAAACAAGTGAAAAGAGTTAAATCAAAGAAAAATCAAGTGAAAATGAGTCAATAACAGAGTAAGCGATGTGTCCCTCCATGTTCTCGTCCTGTGTCAGAATTGGATACAAATGCTTTCTGCTTTGTTTGTTTGCTCGGGGGAGGGGCATGCGGCTCTTGCGTTGGAGCAGGGCGAGTGCGAGCATTGTGAACTGTTTACTGTTAAAGCAAACGCCTTAGCCTTAGCTACTTCCAAACCGCACCTACATTACCATGCATCGTGGGGCTTAAACATGGATTTGGCTGACGATCAAGAGACGGGTCCGTCCCTATCGCTTGCTTGCTCACCAGATCCACACGTTCCCTCGTGTGATCTCGAAGCGCGCTCCGGTGCTTCTTCGGTTCACGCAGGGGACGATGATGAATCTCTTGTTCCTGCGGACTATGAGCAGCCTACCTCTGAGCGTTCCTCAGATGACAATAAATCCGTCGAGGAATTACTCAGTGGTTACTCGCGCGGTGGCCAGATTACAGCTTGACTAGCCACGCGAACAAGAGACCTCCAAAAAATCGAAACTTGAGGATAGGTTTCTGTCCGCTGGCAGGGGGAGGAACCACAACATCAGTCTCTCCCCTTCTTCGAGGACCTCCATGACGAACTATCAAAGTCATGGAGAAAACCATATACTTCCCGTGTCTTTGTGCCTTCGACGTCGACTTTTTCGACTATCGTGGGTGCGAAGTCGCGGGGGTATGCGGAGATACCTCAGGTTGAAGAGACGCTTGCGAGATATCTCTCACCTGGATCAGCATCTTCATTTAAGAGACCTACCCTCCCCACGAAGCCGCGTAGAACAACTTCGGCACTCGTGGGCAAAGCTTATCAAGCTGCAGGTTGAAAGATTTGAGTGCGGGCAGTACTATCGATGACGAAGCGTTCATAGAGTTTCGTCGAGACACAGACCTGTCTCTTCGTGCCACTAAGCAAACGGTCCATGCCATCGGCCGTTCAATGTCTGTGTTGGTGAGCACGGAGAGGCACCTGTGGCTCAACATTAAAAGGGTAAAGGACAAAAACGATGTTTTTCTCCTTGATGCCCAAATTTCGCCTTCTGGCCTGTTTGGCAACTCAGTGAATACTGTCGTCACCAGGTTCAGGGAGGTGAAAAAGCATGAGGAAGCTTTTGTTCAGTTCCTTCCTCACCGCACGGCAACCCAGCCTCTCCCCGGTCCTTCATGAGTCAGGGAGGTGAAAAAGCAGAGTGTGACGAAGCGTGCTCCCCCTCGCAAAGAATGGGGACCGGCTCGTCGCACTCAACAACATCCTGGGCCAGACCTTAGGACAATCATCAGCGAAAAGAAGAAGTCCTGATGGTCTGGCGCCCAGTCTGGTGGGGGTAGCCCCCCGCCGGACGAGGCGCGTAATACATCTGCCCACCCCTTCCCGTTACTCTCACGAAACCTCTCCATCTCTGCCGCGATTCAGGGGGCAGCATTTTCCAGCGAAATGTTAGATGTTCCGTTGCTTCCTGCTATCATCCAGGACACGGGACATCTAACATCCCCTCCACAGGAAGTGTTAAAATTGATACCTCTCAGAGAGTCTGGTAGCGTGGAAACTTCTGCCAGGCAAAATTAGTCTACTTTCACTTTAAGAGCAAATGCACGGATCTAATATACTGATATTGATACATATGCGTTTATACTTTCTCAACTGTTTATATTCACTTACGACATAACTGACTATGTTTACTATACTCGCTGTTTTTTTTCCATAATTTTGTGTGAATTTGTCCACTCAAGTGCAAGAAGACGCGAAAGAGAGCTAAGTTTAGTATTCAGGCACTGTCTGCAAGGCTGGTTGGGTTGTTTGGGCACACAAAACTTTCCGACAGTGAAATTAGCTCCCTTTCGCATCATCTTGTTAAGGTTTAAACTTTGGTGACGATGAAGCGTTGGCCCATCAATTGTTCCAAGCATCATTCACGTTTGTTCTCGTTCATGCATTGTTAGAATTCATACAAATGTTACTGGTCAACTGGTGAGTGACACCGTTTCATACACTCACCAACGCCTATTTTTACTCGCATTTGGGGCTTGGCGAGTGTTCATTTTAGGCCCTGTATATATACTGTATATAGTGAACAAGAGAGGTAGTGAAATTGTGAACTGATGAAAATGATTATAAAAATTAAATGAAGCAATTGGAGGAATAGCCTTCCTGAGAGGTCTTCCAGAGGTCTTGACAGCTTTGGAGCTGCTGAAAAGTGACTTTCCACCACAAGTTCCTTCTGTCCCGCTTTGAAGTAAAGTACCAGCACTTAGGATTAAAAAAAACCTTTGAAAACGAGGCTGCTCTAAGAACTACAGTACGTCGCGGGCTAATAAATTGAATTCTTTAATTCATCTCTCATGATGGAAAAACTACAGAGAGCCCTTCAACATGATTCAAACCAGAGCGAGATTAAATGAAACTCAATCCTTCAAGCTCTATATATTTGTCTTAAAGAAGCTCAGCCAACCCGTATTAGCCAATGCTAAACAATAGCATTGCTAAAATCCTATGGCACCTACAACTGTAAAACTAGTTTGATTTGTCTCATCATACTGTATGAAATATCACTGTGAAGGCTGTGGAATGTCTACCAACCCCCAAATCTCATGATGCAATGCCATTAAATGAAATAAAATATAATCAATGTACATCAAAACCTATAGAGGACAGTATTTTTGTAGACTTTTAACCAAAAACCAATAAAAAAAAACATTTTGTTCAGGACGATGGAACCGGAAGTGTAAAATGCGAACTCATTTGCAGGTTTTTGGTCTACAAAATATGTCATCCCTGCAGCATCAGATAGCAACAATGCATAAACTTCTTTCATTGTCAGTTTTTGCCTGAAGAACATCGCTGTTGCCTTCCTCTGGTATCCATTACCCAAAATCCCAAATGAAAATATGCAACACATCTTCAGAATAACCTGCAGTCATCATCTGCATGTTTCTGAGATGGCATCTGAATGGCTCTGTTGCTCTGTCTCGTAGAAACACACACAGTGCATGTGTGTAAAAATCTCCTGGGGTTTAACATCACCAGATATCTTCTGCTAGTAGAAAGAAAAGGTGAAAATAAAGTGTGAAGGTGATGTATCATTAATGCTTATGAAAACAGGTCAAGCTGAACTCACTATCCACCCAACATCACCTCTTTAGTTTCACTAAGCTGCCAAAAGAGCCCAAACTCTCCTCTGATAGCAGTAATCCAGACAGAGCTCTGTAACCACTATATGCTTTACTCTATTTTTAGAAAGTAAGACTAGGAAGATCCCAAAATGCCCTGGACTAGAATTGAGTTTGTTAGACAGGGCTCTCCTGGGTGTTTTTTATGTGAGTGTTGCTTCAAGTTGTTGCTTCAAGGTTACATTATTCATCGGGAAACCTCAGAATTAGGTTACTGACTCTCTGGGTAAATCTCATGCAAACTGTTTGGGTCATATTTCACCTGAAAATCAAAAGAAAAAATGAATAAATGGTATTTTATGTTAAGAAAATCAATCCTAATTTTGGGCCACTTGTGCATGTCTATATTTATATAAATTAAGAAATAATTAATAATCTATCAATCATTTATATATTGTGTGTGCGTGCGTGCGTGCGTGCGTGCGTGCGTGCGTGCGTGCGTGTGTGTGTGTGTACACCTTGGTCCCCATGAGGAAAACAGCTTATAAATCATACTAAGTGATGCAGTGATTGACAAGAGGGAGGGGGCAGGGGCGTGATCGGCTCGGAATGCATTTTCAATTAGCACATTGAATTTTGCTACATTCATTGCGGGACATTTAATGAAAATGCAATCGCAAGTATCTTAATTGTGAGTGTAAATGCAATTAAGAAAAATAACATTTAAATGATAATTTTGCTATACAGTTTTTGCTGGAACATTTTAAACAGATCTAATAATTTCTTTAATACATTTTCATTTTCATTTTGCAACTTATAAAGCGTTAAAATATGTATTCAATTTACATTTTAAAACATATGCATGAAATGGCAAACGTAAATTATATATTTGAATTATCATTTTCATTTTGCACCAAACGTTGCACAAATGTAATGGGAAAATGTACATTTAAATACAGAAATGCATTGCCATTTTACATATTGTCATTTTACATATTGCATTATCATTTTGCATATTACGTTTCAAATTGAATATTGCTACACATAAGCTTCCATAGATACCGATATGGTGGCCTATACAGTATATCGTGTATCCCAACAAATTTTATGTTCTTATTTTTTGCTTTTGATTTGGAGTGAAATATGACTGACATTTCTTTATAAGAGTCATTTATCTATTATCATGCTGTTTAAACTGATGGAATTCACTAGTAATGTATTTAGCACTAGTATTGGGGCAGTGTGTGTGCGTGTGCGTGTGTGTGTGCGTTCGCGTGTGCACGAACACATGTGTGTTCACTACTCAGTACTCTATGTGCACTAAATTGGATGGGTTAAATGGAGAGGATAAATTCCGAGTATGGGTTACCATACGTGGCCTTCACATCACGCCACTTCATAAATGCATGAACACAAAATGAATCAAACCTCGATCTATGGTTTTCTTTATAATAACAGAGTGTAAGCAGTGATTTAAGCAGTGCTGACTCTGGGTCTGACTCGGTCTGACTCTGACTTTGTTGATTTGCAAATATTCAGCCTCTCTTCATTCATTAAGTCTCACACGCACATCATTGCACAAAAGAAATACCACTACCAGCATGTTCCACGGTCTTTTACATCTAATACTGGCAGTTACTAAGCTTGACCCTACGCTTTGACATGTTCAGAGCCCCAATCGGTTTGATTAGTGTAAAAATGAAAGAAGAGAGCCAGTGCTTTTGTCAGTAATGATTTTGATTCTCTAGACATGAAATAAAAAGAGTCCATAATGCATTCATGCCGTTACTAAGACATCACTCACAACTGGATTCATTAGATTTCAGAGCTGCAAGCTGTGGATATTTTACCCAACATGTTCTTAGTTCTGTCCCTGCTTTCATTTCTCCTGCTATTCAAGCATGAGTTTCAATTATAGCAATTAAATACTATTAGTGGCTTTTACTTTCTGTATATTTCTGTACTTTTGATGTTGAGCTGCTTAACTGTGGGTACTTGACAGCAACATTTCATAGTACATACGTCCATAAGAGCGAAATGTATTCACCTAATAATTATGCACTTGAAGAGATTTTTACATCTTTCGAAAAAAATGTAAGTTATAGTATAGCTTAAAGTTACTGTGATTCCTTCTTCAATGTACATTTCTGTTCAACAGTTTACGGTTGGTTTTTAAAAGAATCTTATGATTACCAAAGCTGCATTTATTTGATCAAACATTATAGAAAAACAGTAATATTGTGAAATATTATTATGATTTAAAATAGCTCTTTTCTATTTGAATCTGTTTTAAAATGTAATTTATTCCTGTGATGCAAAGCTTAACTTTCAGCATCATTACTCCAGTATTCAGAGTCACATGATCCTGCAGAAATCATTCTAATATGATGATTTGCTGCTCAAGTAACATTTCTTATTACCAAAGTTTAAAATTGTGGTGCTGCTTCATATTTTGATGTAAATCATGATGCATTTATTTTTCAGGATTCGTTGATTAATAAAGATCTCCTCTCTTCTCTGATGACGTGTTTACTGGAGTGAGGGCGGGGCAACCTGTCACTCATATGACATCACAGCAATAGCATACCACAACCATCCAATCAATTCCCCCGTGGACAAAATCAAGCCCCGCCCCACATTTTCTCTTGTTCAAAAGGATATACATCACAATAGAAAAGAAAAGACCAATCGCAACTTCCATTTAATGCCGAATTCAATGCATCCTCGCAGAATAAAAAACATTTCCTGACCCTTGCTTCAGTCTGCACAGTTATTTTTAGAAATATAAATAACTTGAACCAAACCTTGTATTATGAATGCAACAACTAATCTAAAAACGACACGCCAACCGAACCACTGATTCCATTGATGAATTCCAAAGGGCTGAAATGTTAATGTACTTCTGCGAAGAACATGCTTATTCGTATGGGCACTTAGAAATGAACACCTGCGCCATATCAAACCACCTGTCTCGCTTACAGAGAGACCATTATACTGCTCATCCTCCCTGGAGAACATTAATCTCCATTCTACAGGATAGTACACAGATCCATTAACTGCCCTGTTTCTAAGAAGGCTCCCCCCAAGTTCAGCTGACAGATGGCACTTTTGCATCCACATTTACTCCATATATACGGGTTTCGGTGCAGTTGCCAAGGAAATGGGCACACAAGTGCACAAACAATCGCACCAGAGGAAAGTTGAGCGCTCACTTATTTTTGATCCCGAGATCATTTTGAAGCCTTCTCTTCATTCTGAGACAAAATCCTCATACACCTGCATTTTTACCAGCTATGGGGGACCCAATGGATGGTTTAAAAACTAAAAGTCATTTTGAAACAAGAAGGAGCCAAAATCTCCAACACACAGAAAGATGAGCTGACAACCTTCTTTGAGAGAAAGTTATTAGGTAAAATTAGACACATGTCCAAATAGGCCTATATATGAAGTCATTTTCACTTGCTCTCGAATCCACATCGACAAAGGAGAATTTAACACTCCACAAAAGTATTTTTTTCTCTTTCTTAGATACAGCAATTTGCACACTCATCTCGACCTCATACAGCAACCTTGACATCAGAAGCGATTCAATTTCTGTTTTCCATCAGTGCTGGAGTTTAGAGTGGCTGAAACACAGAGATGTTGGTGACGGAGGAAGAACATTAGTTGCCAGCGGTGGGAAACAAGAAAGCATGTTCTGGTCATTATAAGCACCTCAAAAACACACTTAACAATGATACTTTGTGAGAACTTATTACATCTCCATTCTCCATGTTTGCTAAATAAAATCCAATACTTGTCTCTTATTTTTGCTGATTCCAAAAATAGTGTCTGTTTTGCTCCAGTACTTCACTTTCTCACAACATATGATGTGCATTTCAGCATTTTTGCTTTCGACAACCATTTGTAAGAAGTATTGTATTATCTTTTAATTACCAGAAGAACAGCCAAAGGTCAGGTTACTCTCTGTTCAATTCTCAGCCGTTTTTCGCATGACATTATTTATTCCCTACTGTATGTCTGATTTCTAGGTTAGAATTAGTCAGTGACAAAAGAAAATGCAAACATGACCTTTTCTGCTACGTCTGTGTATTTTTTTTTACTACAATCCAAACATTAAATTAATTATGTTAACTAAAATGTGCAATATATAATAAAGAGTGCGCTGCACTGGAAACTGGGATGTTTCACCTACAATAAAGAGTACGCAATATAAATGTTATAGCCTACTGTGCAGTATGTAGTCTACCAACGAGACGCTTTTTTAATTTAACATAGAGTGAGCCTCATGACAGGAGCTCTATTTAATTCACACAACAATTAATTATTACTATTTATTAAGATCATATTCTCAAACAATATATAGTATAGGATATATATACACAGTGCCCTCCACAATTATTGGCACCCCTGTTTAAGATGTGGTCGAGGACTTCTAAAAATTCTCCTTTTTTTTTAAGCTCACTGTCACAGAATTGCATCAAAGAGTGGCATCTTGGGGTCACAAAGTCTCCAAAACAACCATCAGACGCTCTCTTCATGCCAACAAGCTGTTTGGGAGGCATGCAAGGAAAAAGCCTTTTCTCACTAACACTCACAAACGTAAACGTCTGGAGTTTGCTAAGCGGCACTGGGACTTCAGCTGGGAACGTGTGCTTTGGTCAGATGAGACTAAGATTGAGCTTTTTGGCAACAAACTGTCTAAGTGGGTCTGGCGTAAAACAAAAGATGAGTATGCCGAAAAGCACCTCATGCCCACCGTGAAGTATGGTGGAGGATCTGTGATGCTGTGGGCCTGTTTCTCTTCCAAAGGCCCTGGGAACCTTGTTAGGGTGCATGGCATTATGAACGCTTGAACTCCCAGGACATTTTAAATAAAAACCTGATGGCCTCTGCCAGAAAGCTGAAGATGGGTCGTCATTGGGTCTTTCAGCAGGATAATGATCCAAAACATGTGGCAAAATCTACACAAAAATGGTTCAGCAGTCACAAACTCAAGGTCCTCCCATGGCCATCTCAATCCCCAGAGCTCAACCCAATCGAAAACCTGTGGGGCGAGCTAAAGAGGAGAGTGCATAAGAGAGGACCCAGGACACTGGATGATCTAGAAAGATTGTGCAAAGAAGAATTGTCAAAGATCCCTCTCTCTGTTTTCTCCAATCTTGTGAAATGTTATAGGAGGAGATTAAGTGCTGTCTTGTTGGCAAAAGGGGGTAGTACAAAGTATTAAGAAAAAAGGAGATTTTTTTAGAAGTCCTCGACCACATCTTACACAGGGGTGCCAATAATTGTGGAGGGCACTGTGTATACATACATACACATATAAAATAAAATATATAAAATGATTGACAGGTAAAAAGATTATTTCTGCTTGTCCATGTATTTTAATTGGCCCCGACTCTTTTTCACAGAGTCTAGTGAGCCAGATGTGAAAAATCGCCTTTTCCACCTTTAAAGCAGTAACGTGCAATAATAAATTGAATGCACATTGATTGCGGCCACATTCTCGCGGAGCCCAAAATAATATTTAGTATGCTAAAACAATGTCTAGCCAAGTTAAGTTAATACAACACAATAATCCTACAAGAGCGTGGATTAATTTAATTAGCTGGTTGATCCTCAAACTACACAAATTAAAGTCTTATAAAGACGCGTCTAACACAAATGTGCAATGTAAAAAAAGTGCATATGCAAGCATAAAAAACAATGCAGTGAGGTTTTAAATGAAATGCGTCCCATTAGTTGCATGTTGGCTATTATGTATAGCATTAACATCAACTTCAGTTTAATAAAGCACACTGGTGAATAAATTAGGCTGTGCATACTCACAGTTGTTAGTAATGTAAAGCACAGGATCCCACGAACACACGAACGCATGACTCCAGCCGTGTCCACAGCGCGCGCTGACAGCTGTAGTTGAATCAAATGCTTTATAGACCGAGTCTGACCAATGGGAAGAGAGAGAGAGAGGAGAGGAGAGGAGAGAGAGGAGAGAAGCGTAGGCTACATCGTTCAGTCATAGGACTGCACGGGCGCCGTGAAAACCTTTGCGTCTCTACTGCAGGGAATTGCAACAAATGCTCTTTTTACTGGTGAGTTTAGGCCACTTTCCTCAAACCAGATAAGAATGAACCTGATTTTGAATTAGCTACTGTTTTGATATTCCTCGAACACTACCATTTGTTCCAAGTATCTAAAACTGCTTAATGTGCATGTGTAGACTCAGTTCAAATTTCTTGCGGAGATAATTACATTTTTGTTTGCACTACAGCATCCATTTAATCTATGTATTTGTGTAAATGAACTTTTTGAAAACACTTACATGTATTTTTCTGGCAATTAAAGGCACACTATGTAACTTTTGGCCCCGGTTTTAAAAACAAAACTGTATGCATTTTGTTGAAGAACTGTTTTGGTGGTGCTTCGGATCTGTCTGTGTTCAGCAATTTCCCGCGGAAACCATCCCGGGTCTTTTATACTTAGGCTTACCATAGTAAATCAGGGTAAGACAAAAACGTGGGAAGAAGGAGTGATGTATTGACGCATAATTTCAATCTGAAAAGAAAGTAGTGTACCTTTAAAAATGTATAATAAGTAGCCTACACTTACATGAGATTAAGTCATATCACTCTTCCAGGAAAAGCGGTTTTATTCTACATAAAGAAGGTCACCCCCTCATGTCAACATCACTTGACCAGAAATGTCATGTCAACCACTGCTATATACTATCAGAAAGATGGGTCACTATAAAGATCTAGTGAGCAACACACACCACACAGTGGCATTCAGTGGTACTCTGAAATGAGGAGGCAAAGTCCTCCATTTTTGTTTTTTGTTAATAAAGTAAATGTAAATTCATGTCCCGGTTACACATCATGTTGGCACATGGCAATTTTTTCTTTCTTCTTTGGTAAATTGAACCTCAGCTGTTCTTTATAACAGTCAATTTATTTAGGATTTCCAGTCATCAAGCTCGGCAAACAGGTCCCAGACACGAAAATGTACCTTTAATTTCCCCATGCTGATTGCTTACTAAACCACATCATATTTTCAGGGAACTTCAAGTTTAATTTTGACGTGACAAAGCATGGTATTTAAGTGGCTGAGCTGTTTATTTACTTTTAATTAGACTTCCCATCAGCCATCATTTTGTTCATTCAGACGGATTTGCGAACACAAAACGAATGAAAACAAGAGGCAGGAATTATCGCACGAAACAATATCCAGTCATAGCGCGATGAAGGAACTGCCTCCTCTCACGTGTCATTTCCCTAATCACTCTCAATTATCCCTCAGTAAACAACACACGCTTTAGGGGGTCTGTTAAAAGTCAGTGGGCTCAGGGGAGGCAAGAGAAACGCAGACTCCCGAAGTAACTTTACCTGCTGGTGTCGCTGTGTCGACTGTTACTTTAGAAGAGAGAGTGATTTATACACCTTTTAATGTCACATTATATAATATTTGCATTTGCGTCTTATTTTTGAAATATGGATTATTTTCTAAAACAATTTTTTGAGGCACTGCATACCCTTGCCTCCTGATAGGAAACACACCTCAAACCACATAATGCCAATATAGACAAAACAAGCTAATTTAGTCCAAAGAAAAACTAAAGCCGGTTCATCACCACATGCACTCATATATACAGTACAAACGCATGTGTTATACAAAAACTTTTGCACTGGTGCTGAACTGATACAACTTTATTACATTTAAAGGGTTCTGCAAATTGTAAACTTTGCACAGTGATTGCATAGATTCACGAATACCATCATTAAATCAGTGACATTCATGAATTATTCACAATTCCCTGAACAACGGCTTTTAAAAGGTACTTCAAAATAATGAATTTATTTAGAATACCAAAACTCTTGTAAAAGAACAAGACCTATTAAGAAAATATTTAGAATTGCACATAGTTCAAAAAGGAGCTTGAGATGTAATATAAATATATAGACAAATCTTCTTAAAAGCAGCAGTCTATTTAGCTTTGTCACCAGGATAATTATAACTTACACCTGAATAAATGTGTGTCTTGCATATTTGCTTTCAAAGTCATTTTAAAAACCAAGACAGTTCATTAAATGCACATTTAACAACCTCAGTGTTCATATTACTAATGTTTGATGACCTACCAGGATGATGATTCAGAAATGCATATTAGAGTAAACAGAAAGGAGGCATTAATATTGAACATGTCAAAAACCATGTGAGTATCAGTGAACTAATATAATTAGATTCAAAAACTGACAGCCTTATATTTGCAAAAATATACTCTGTGCAAGTGCAAAATTAGTACAAAGTATGTGCCATTTCATTCAATGTATTCTAAGCAGAAATACTGCATAGAGTTGACTAATAAAAAAGTGCCATATTTGCATGTACTTGTATGCATTGTGCATATATATAGATATTATGGTATTTTTATAGTAGTTAAATAGTTCAATTGCTGTCATACCAGTGACAATTTGACCTAGTTGGTGGGGTCTACAAAATGAAGTGAAACTGATATACGTTTAAAGGGCTCTCTCATGACACACATCTTACATTATCCAGCTTTAATAAAAAAGAGTAAAAAAAAGCCTGTTAACTGCTTTTTTCTTGTACAGTTTCACCCTGTATGAAATTCTCATAATGGTTTCAAATTGTTTAAAAGAGACTTTCTAAAAAAATACGACAAAAAATGTTTGTGTGTACTTGGTAAACTCATATAGTTGATATAGTAGCATATAGTACCATGTATTGGACATCTGTAGTGGAAGTGCTGTGATATCTTTGCAAACAGCAGCCATTTTTGGATCCCTCTAAATCTTATATCCAAAAAGAAAGGAGAAATTCTCACATTGCATTAATAAGTAGCTAGAATTTAAAATGACTTCTCTGGATTGGCCATTTTTAAAGCTGAATTTTTGAGTTATTATTATCTTTGCATGTTTACCCATGTGAGCTTCAACTGACGGTATCACTGATGCTTTGAATTCATCTGTAGTGTTTGTAAAATCATTTTAAAATACTGAATGCACAAGTAAAATAAAACACACAAAAAGATGCATCACCAGCAAATAATCCTCTTCCAAATGAGTACATGTGCTTTTGAAACCCGCCCATAACACTTAACTCAGCTCACAACAGATAACCTCTGTGCTATCAGCGGTAAAACATAAAAACTAATACTATACTAACCCATAAAACTCAAAACACAAACCCTTGGCACACAGGAACAGGTCTGAAATGATTAAGGATAAAAATAAAACGCTAACAGTTCACACGAGGACGCCACACACCACAGTCACTTTTAAGGGAAGTCGCTTCCATCATAGATGATTGGCTTCTCAATGGTCAGCTGGTAGTTGACCTTTTTGGAGAGAAATCTGTTGAAGAGAAAACAGAGGGGAAACAGCAATTGCTGCACTTCAAACAATAACTAAAGATATCACAAATGAAACAATTAGGTTACAGATTTGAAATATCTTCATTTGCAACAAGTTGACAAATATTTCATTATTTTAGTGTCTGGAATGTTGCCAAGCTAAACAAACAAACACACACACACACACACACACACACACACACACACACACACACACACACACACACACACACACACACACACACACACACACACACACACACACACACACACACACACACACACATTAAACAAACAAACTTTTGAACAATAGTGTACAGTATGTATAGTTGATATTTCTCTCAACTCTTTTATATTTGATTATTGTTTATAATGAGATTGCGTCAATGCATTCTGCCTTATCTGATGCATGCAATGCCTTAGAATTTTTTTCCAAATAACATATCTTAGTAGGTAGCATAATATTGCCACCTTTGTGTCAATGGTGTGCCTATGATGCTATAAAACAAGGTCTAGCTAGGCAACATATATACAGTAGGCAACATATGAAATGCAGAAAATCGCAAAAATGCATTGCAGAGGTAAGTAAAATAATCAGTTTGACACTGTAATAAATATCAGCAAAAATTATATCAGTTAAAGTCCCCCTGTGGTGAAAATCATATAAATGTTGTTTATATGTCTATGTGGTGTATTTAATATGCTTTAAGACAAACCAAGTGTAAATTCATGTCAACACCATTGCTGAGTATTTTCTCTTTAGAAACTGCAGTGAACCAAAGACAGCCTCAAAAACATAGTTTGAAATCGCTGGTGTTTCTGACGTCACAATCAGGTCAACGTGTGATCTCTGAGCTGCTGTAAGTGCATTTTCTTTTCAAGGAAAAAAACATAGACTGTAAAAAAAGTATGGACGTAGCGTCCGTGACGTCACCCGAAGGTTTCTGAAAAGCATTTTTGAAGCCCAAAGTGGGCGGAGCCGGCCGTCGCCATCTTGGTAGCGCGTCACTCCCGGATAACCAAAAATGGGCAAAGAGGCGGGATTAGCTGAGGTAACGTGACGGCTAACAGACAGCAGAGAAACGGCTAGCAGTGACAGCGGCAATCCACCTGTCACTCAAGTGGCTGTGCCTTTAACTATGCAGAAATTTAAGGCTTAATATAATTTTAACGGATTAGATATGAAAAAATATGAAGGGTAAAATTAGCTGTATAGACCAAACCCACTTTTTGTACCAGACTGTAAACATTTTTTTTCTGTAATTATAATAAATTTAAAATATATTTTAAATGTAACAAATTTATCCAAGATGATGATGACGATGATTACTATTATTTAACTGAAGTTTTGATTACAAATGACTATTTGAATGTATTTTTATTCACTGGGATGATAGAAGTGTCATAATTACGTGAGGACGTAAAATAACTGGTGAACCGCTTTTTAATTTAACCGGTTCATTGAAACAAACTGTCCGAAAGAACCGGTTCGGGGAAAAGAACCGGACTTCCCATCACTATTTTGGATCAAAGATGAGTTTTAAGGGATACAATTATTGACAACAGGGGGACTATAATACTTTAGTAGATTTTTTCGGAGAAGCACAAGCTCTGAAAGGTTTCCCGGAGTGTGTAAATGTCAACTGTGTGTTACTGTACCTGGAAAATGAGTTATCAAAGATGAGTGTGTAGACTCCTGGGTTGCGGACTTTGAGTTGTCCCTGTATGGTCTCTTTGTGAGAGTTACAGCGTGTGAGAGGAATCAGAACCTGAACCACAGGGACACAAGGATTTAGCACCGTAGCCTGGGATTAATGGTAAGAGTGCTCCGATTGATCAGGCGCAGATCAATATCGGCCGATAATAGCTTTATGCATTTTGATCGGGGTCTCTATAGAGAATGTGAAGCTGACATCACGCTGTGTTGAGTTCTTGGCAGTTGTCCTGTATAGACGCCATATTAGAAGGATCGCGCTGCCTTTCTGCTTGTGAGTTTAATGCAGTGTTTTGATTTTCTGTTGTGATAGTTAAAAATGTCGCCATTGTAGGTCATTCATGCTGCATCGAAAATTGCCATAGTAACTCACATCAGGCTGAACCCTGAGACACCCTCAGGCTGAAATATATATATACAGTGATGTGAATAAGTTAGGCCACCCATGCTAAAGTTGCCTAAAAAGAGGAATAAAAAAATCATCTTTTGGAAATTGATCTTAATGCCTTTATTAGAAAAATTAGGAAAAATCCAACCTTTAAGGACACCAATTTTCTTTGTGTATGTGTATACATTACTTTGTGTATGTAATATGCATCCTGATAAAGTTCCCTTGGCCTTTGGAATTAAAATATCCCCACATCATCACATTCCCTTCACCATATCTAGAGATTGGTATGGGGTACTTTCCATAAGATCATCTCTCAATGCAAATCAAACTAGCTATTAGGCTAACTGAAATAAAACCATGCCGATCTCTAGGTATGGTGAAGGGAATGTGATGATGTGGGTCTATTTTAATTCCAAGGGCCAAGGGAACTTTATCAGGATGCATAGTATCCTGGATCCATGAAATAACTGGCCTTTAAAAATAAAAATCTGCCTGACTCTATGGGAATTTAACATAGGGGTGTCCTGACTTATGCACCCTGTATTTTAAGGAAGAACATTTATGTATTTATGATCCATTATTCATTCACAAAGAAAATTGGTGTCCTTAAAGGTTGGATTTTTCCTCATTTTTTTTATAAAGGCATTAAGATCAATTTCCAAAAGAGGATTTTTATTCCTCCTTTTAGGCAACTTTAGCATGGGTGTCCTAACTTATTCACATTACTTATATATATGTGTGTGTGTGTGTGTGTGTGTGTGTGTGTGTGTGTGTGTGTGTGTGTGTGTGTGTGTGTGTGTGTGTGTGTGTGTGTGTGTGTGTGTGTGTGTGTGTGTGTGTGTGTGTGTGTGTGTGTGTGTGTGTGTGTGTGTGTGTGTGTGTGTGTGTGTGTGTGTCTAATAAAACAAAAACTAATAAATTACTAAAACTTAAAATTAAATTAAAATGAAAACTGAAAATATAAAAAATAAAAGCTACTTCACAATATTAATAATTAATATAACAGTATATAAATAATACTAAAATAACACAGACCGTAAGTTATTAAACAAAAAACAGCTAACTTCATTCATGCTATTTAATCAGGCAATATGATTCTCGCAGATTTAATATTTTAATATATATTATTATTTAACTTACAGAAAAACAATAAACATCTCAATAATAGTGAAATCATCAAACATGCAGACATAAAATAGAACTAAATAATAATAATAATAAAAATACCATAATAATTTTAATAAGTTATTTAAAACATAGCCATACACAACTATATTTAACTAAATATTAGTTCGCTATAAAAAAATCAATAAAGACATGTACAGCGACTTCTGAGAACACAAATTTTCATCTATTCCATATAAAATTTCCTTCTTTTCCACAGAAGAAAGTCAGAGTAAATAATAACAATTATAATATTTC